>NC_083594.1:12644198-12944198 GCF_027579695.1 Neoarius graeffei
CATCCCTCACAAGCACGAGAAGCCCGACTCGGGGCTTGCGCTCAACGAGGTGGTGCTGAAGTGGCCCTCTGAGATCGAGCGCCCCATCATGAACATTCTTATCCCACCCACAATGCCAAATCCAGGCACTTTCTTGCTCTCTGGCATGGCCTCGAGTTCAGCGCAGGATGAAATTGAGGAAAATTCATCACAGTCGTCAGCATCAGGTCAGGAGGCAAGCGCTTTACCAGGGCCTTTGTGCCATACAGATGGCTCAGCAAGCCCTCCAGAAATGCCCAGAGACTCTGGAATCTATGATTCATCAGTGCCATCTTCAGAGTTATCAATCCCACTGATGGAGGGACTTTCACCAGACCTGGCAGATTCGTCCTCCTTGACAGAAAGTGTGTCGTCTTCCTCTGGACTAGGTAAAAAAAAAAATGTTCCTGACAAATGCTCTCAGATGAATGAATAGTTCAGATTGAAAACACACAGCTTTTATTTAAGGTAATCGGGTTTGGCCACTGCAGTACTCAATGCGATTTATTTTCCTCCATGTAGTGAATGTGATTTCTTCACAAAGGCCATGTTCCTGGATCAATCAAAATCCCTTTAACGTTACTAGCACGTTTCTTTAAACTCATTGCCGCCATTCTGTCCGGATACACCAGGCAAGCTACCAAATATGAAGCTTTGCATTTCAGATCATGAAATACTGTTTTAAGTTGTTGAATATGAAGGAGAGTCATATTTACTCATAGCCACCCGTTTAAGCTCAAACAAGGGTTCTTTGTAGTTTGGATGCGTAAATTGCTAACTTTAGTTGAGCCCATTAACAAGCCATTGTGTAGCACTAGGTTTAATGCATTTAAAAAAAAAAAAAGTTTATTAAATGTATTAAAGTTGCTTTGAATCCTGACAATGCTGGTCATCAATGGCCAGGAGTCAAGGGAACAAAATTGGCTGAGCTGTGACATGTAACATCTGTTATGTTGTATTATGTTGGTTAGCACTGTCGCCTCACAGCAAGAAGGTTCTGGGTTCAAACCCAGCGGCCGTTGAGGGCCTTTCTGTGTGGAGTTTGCATGTTCTCCCGGTGTCTGCGTGGGTTTCCTCCGGGTGCTCCGGTTTCCCCCACAGTCCAAAGACATGCGGTTAGGTTAATATGGGACGGCCTTGAGCGAGGCATCTAATTCCCAACTGCTCCCCAGGCGCTGTTAGCATGGCTGCCCACTGCTCTGGGTATGTGTGTGTGCTCATTGCTCACGTGTGTGCATGGGTTAAATGCAGAGAGGAAATTTCACAAGTGTGTGATGAATAAAGTTGTGCTTTCCTTCTTTTTCTTTTTAAGGGAAAGCTGGATGGTGAGTTGCAATGGGCAAGTGACCAAACTGAGCAGGAAACGGGCGGGGGGGGAGGGGTTAACGCTGCACATACTTTATCATTCAGGCTACGTTTACATTAGACCGTATCTGTCTCGTTTTCTTCGCGGATGCACTGTCCGTTTACATTAAACCACCTGGAAAAGCCGGGAAACGGGAATCCGCCAGCGTCCACGTATTCAATCCAGATCGTGTCTGGTCCGGTGCTGTGTAAACATTGAGATACGCGAATACGCTGTGCTGAGCTCTAGCTGGCATCCTCATTGGACAACGTCACTGTGACATCCACCTTCCTGATTCGCTGGCGTTGGTCATGTGACGCGACTGCTGAAAAACGGCGTGGACTTCCGCCTTGTATCACCTTTCATTAAAGAGTATAAAAGTATGAAAATACTGCAAATACTGATGCAAATACTGCCCATTGTGTAGTTATGATTGTCTTTAGGCTTGCCATCCTTCCACTTGCAAGTAGTAAGTGATATGCGCTGGGATCACACACACAGCGGCTCAGTCCCGAATCGTGGCTCGTGCACTTCACTCGCGCGCTCTGTGAGCTGCGCAGGGCCGGAGTGCGCACCCTCCAGAGGGCACTCGCTGTTCAGGGCGGAGTGATTTGGAGCGCAGGATGCCTGCGGAGCCGAGCGTATCCGCGTATTGGTGTTGCTGTGTGCACGGCTAACGGTTTTAGTGTAAACGCGAATCGTTTTAAGAACGTTAATCTGATGATCCGCTGATTCGACGTAATGTAAACGTAGCCTCAGAGTGCTGTCCTTAGTTCTTTTAATATGCATTACTGTTTAGCTTACTGAGCTCAGTAGTGCAGTTATACCCTGTCCACACTAGGGATTTTGTACCGATGCGATACTACTTTCGTACCGCAACACCCGTCCACACTAGCAACTATACCGGTACTGTAGCGGTATAACTGTATCGGTACGAAACCCACAAATGTATGGGTTTCGTACCGGTACAGTATCGGTACTGTAGCGCTTCGCTGTAGTGTGGACAGATGAAGCGGTTCTGTATCGCTACAAATATAATGCACATGCACAAAGTCACACACCTCAATCGATGTCTTCGCTGAATAAAATAGTGAAGAACGGAGATTCATTTGTTTCTTTCTCAACTGCCTCGCGCGTTTTCTACGATTCGACTGAATAAATGACCACCAGAAATACAGACTGTATATTGACAACAAAAAGCGCACATGTTGTTTCATCCGCCATATTCTCGGAAGGAAGTTACTCGGTAACCACGGAAACATCGCGCATGCGCATTTCAACTACCGTGAAAGAAAACCGCAAACATTTCTCGCTAGTGTGGACAGATGCACTAAACTGTACCAGTATACTTTGTATCGATACAGTTATACCACTATCGTACTGGTATATATGTGAACACAGCTTTAGCTAGCTATGCACATAGCTGTGGCTAAGTATGGGCACTGTTTCAATATTACTTTCTAACAAAAGAACAATTCGATGAACTGAAACGCAGAGCTACGTAACTACTAGACGTAGATAGGGTCATTTTCACAGGGCTCAGAAGTAGGAGGTAGATGCATGGCAGTAACTGGTTCAAAGAAACATCATTGAACAAGGAACATGGCCCACCTGAAGAAGACACATTTGCCTTTTCTTGTTGTTTCTCCTCACATATACCGTAGAAGGAATACAGGGTCTCTTATACATCTCAAATGAAATATAGATGGATGTATCTGTTGATGTATCTCGAATACAGGGTCTTGTCAGCAGGGAGTAAATTGTCTGTCTGTCTGTCTTAACGGCCCGGTCCTGGTCAGAGTTGCACTGGTGCTCTTCTAGGTTCACTCCTTTCAACTTCAGGTCTCGGACATAAATCCTGAGAGCGTTGAAGGTAGACTGCCTTTCAGATTTTCCAAGTGTAGGTCATAAAAATAATTTTCCCTGACACCCAGTTATTATGCCTCTGCCACCGTAAGGTGCAGGAGGCATTATGTTTTCGGGTTGTCCATGCGTGCATCCGTCCGTCCCGAAACCTTGTGAACGCGATATCTCAAAGGCTAATGAAAGGAATTTCACCAAACTTTCACCATTTGTGCGCTTTGGGACAAACATGAACTGATTAGACCTTTTGATCTCAAAATCTAAGGTCAAGGTCACTGTGAGGTCAAATGTCTGTCCGAAAACCTTGTGAACACTATCTCCAAGGCAAATCAAAGGAATTTCACCAAACTTTCACCATTTGTGCATTTGGGGACAAAGATAAACTGATTAGATTTTGAGATCAAAAGGTCTAAGGCCAAGGTCACTGTGAGGTCAAATGTCTGTCCGAAAACCTTGTGAACACAATATCTCCAAGGCTACTACAAGTAATTTCACCAGGTCATGATTACTGTGAGTTCAAATGTCCATCCCCAAATCACAACTTAATAAGGCGTGTAGTCTACCAGGCGGAGGCATCCCCATCGACGCCGTTGGCGTCGAGTTCTATCTAGTTTTTGTTTAGTTGAC
Organism: Neoarius graeffei; assembly: GCF_027579695.1. NCBI lineage: Eukaryota > Metazoa > Chordata > Actinopteri > Siluriformes > Ariidae > Neoarius > Neoarius graeffei. The sequence goes on from NC_083594.1 coordinate 12,648,052, forward strand.
CGAAAACTCCTGAATTTGAATCACAAATTCCAATTTTATTAGCTTTTTTTTTTAAATAGAACAATTAATGAATTTAGAGCCACGTGGCCCTGAGTTCATCTCATCTCATTATCTCTAGCCGCTTTATCCTTCTACAGGGTCGCAGGCAAGCTGGAGCCTATCCCAGCTGACTATGGGCGAAAGGCGGGGTACACCCTGGACAAGTCGCCAGGTCATCACAGGGCTGACACATAGACACAGACAACCATTCACACTCACACCTACGGTCAATTTAGAGTCACCAGTTAACCTAACCTGCATGTCTTTGGACTGTGGGGGAAACCGGAGCACCCGGAGGAAACCCACGCAGACACGGGGAGAACATGCAAACTCCGCACAGAAAGGCCCTCGCCGGCCCCGGGGCTCGAACCCAGGACCTTCTTGCTGTGAGGCGACAGCGCTAACCACTACACCACCGTGCCGCCGCCCTGAGTTCTCTGCTATTTTTTTTCCTGCTTCACCATGACCCAATACAAGATACTACATCATGCATCATGTGATGGGCTTTCCCAGGTCGCGCAAGGCATTGTGGGATACAAATTTGAAACGGGAGAGAAAAATGGCAGATGTGAGTGTGCGAATGAAACGTGGAAGACCGACTACAGTAACGGAAAGCGAGAAGAAAAGATGTTATGTTGCAAAGGAAAAGCAGGACCAAACTAATAAATATTGGCGGTCAGCGAGCACCTCGGTGTGATCAGCTGTTTATTTAGTGACAGAATAATGGAACTGTCGGTGCACGGTCAAAGGTAAACCTGCGCATGTGTGCACACACGGACTTCCTCTGTCTGACTGCGTGAAGCGAGCGATTTCATGCACGTTATTTGGTTTAATCCCCTCAAATTAAATAACTTCCCAGTCACAGAATGGCCTGATAGTTTGTGAGATATTACAGAAATAAACATTACAATGACCAAATTTCAGTGGGAACTAAATTTCACTGATTTTATGAAATCGAAAGGCTGTCTAGCTTTAAGCTCGCAATGCTCATTTGTAGCCTCCTGGTCTTGTTTTGGGCCTGACCGAGTGAGTGGAATTGCATCAGAATATATCTTAATAGGTCTCATGAGTAGCCAATGAAAACTGACAGTGTAAAAACATGAAGTACAGGAAGTAGACACTTGAACAACGTGGTGTAGTGACAGGAACATGCGTATCTGTACAATGAGAAGTGGAAAAAGTTCCACAACTGAGTTTATAAAGAAAATACAAGCTATAGCACCAACATTTATTTTATTGTTCTAGTAATGGTTAAGCAAACACATTGGTGTGTTCGTTTTAAGTTACAAGATGCATATTGATAGCAGTCTGCCGCCCCCCATGTGTGTGTTCCCTAAGTTTTAATTTGGCATAACGGTCTAAACAAATAATCTGGAAAGTGAGTGACGTCTCGTCGTTTCATGATTCGCAATGACTTTGTAGGTATGGTGTAGTATGTTTGTAAGCTGTACATGCAAGAACTGACTGACTAAAAGTCGACGCTCCATTTCATTTGTCTTGCCTTTGTGTTTTCAGGTGATGAGGAACCACCTGCTGTGAGCTCACTGCATTGCACCACACCCACCATCTGCAAGGCAGAGCTTCATCACATTGTGGAGCCAAGTGAAGGACTTGTAGCAGCAGCCTCCCCCTAGTGGCCTTTTTCTGGACGCGCATCGCCACTTTACTGCCTTCTTGATCACATGACTTCATGATCACAAGTTGCCAACAAGCCTTATTTCTTGCATGTCCTACTTGGACATGAAGAAACCCTTGGTTTCCTTTGTGGAGATATCTGGAGATGTTGATGAATTTGTCCTGGATAAATGTACAGTATGTGAGGAAAGAGGACCGCTGTCTAACCAAAGCAGCTGTGAACTCTCGAGTGCAGCCTTTTTTGTTAGTGTTAGCACAGAGCATTACAGTAGTTAGGACACAAAACTGGGTTTTATCAGAACAATCAATAACCAACTGCTCTTTACCACATCATGAGATGGAGTTTACAGCATCAGGAGCATGTGCGGACAACCATATTATTATGAATGTGGAACTTGGCAAACTTCAAAAAAAAAAAAGCTATTTCAGTTTTATTTATTGATATTAACTTTTATCATTGGTTTGTAGATGACTCACAGATGTTTTAATTACTTTTGGTCAGTTTTGTATTTTAAAAATTTTTTTTTCAACAGTTTTACAAAAAACTAATTATATACATGATATTCTCGTTGCTTTCATCATCCATTTGAGTTTGAGAGTAAAAGATGTATATTAATTAGCCTTAATGAATTGCTGACAATGAGAACAAGAAATTATTGACAAGTTTCAGAATTGTCAATTTGCAGAAATTTTTTTGTATTTTTTTAGAGTAATAGAAGTGATTTCTACATTATATATGAACTTTGTACTGTTTTATAGTACTCTAATGTAGGAAAGTTAATAAAGCTAAAAAAAATCGACATTGTTTTGTCATTGTGTATACATACATGGGTATTAGTGTTGGGGTTGATATGACTTCAGTGAAACTTTGGGTGGCACGGTGGTGTAGTGGTTAGCACTGTCACCTCACAGCAAGAAGGTTCTGGGTTCAAGTCCAGTGGCCGTCGAGGGCCTTTCTGTGTGGAGTTTGCATGTTCTCCCCGTATCTGCGTTGGTTTCCTCCGGGTGCTCCGGTTTCCCCCACAGTCCAAAGACATGCGGTTAGGTTAATCAAATCAAATCAAGTTTATTTGTATAGCGCTTTTAACAATAAACATTGTCGCAAAGCAGCTTTACAGAATTCGAACGACTTAAAACATGAGCTAATTTTATCCCTAATCTATCCCCAATGAGCAAGCCTGTGGCGACGGTGGCAAGGAAAAACTCCCTCAGACGACATGAGGAAGAAACCTCGAGAGGAACCAGACTCAAAAGGGAACCCATCCTCATTTGGGCAACAACAGACAGCCTGACTATATAATAAGTTTTAACAGGTATAACCCTCAACTGTCCTCATGGGGCCGTCCTTCACAGGAGCGGTGCGATAAAACTCCGACCAGACACAGGGCACCAGGATGGATCAAGCAGGTCCGAGGGGCAGAAGAGGCCAGCATCTCAATCCCAGGACCAACATGTAACTCAGAGGGACAGATTGTGGGGGGGAGAGAGAGAGAGAGAAAGAAAACATGTTGTTAGGTATGCCCTAAAAATGACAAGTATTAAATCTGTGTGGTAGGCTCGCAGAGACTAGAGTCTTTACATCAGGCATAACACACAACAATGGCATGTTAATATGGTAAAATATATCATGACCTGCTCTGGCTGGATGCTTGATTGGGTGATGGGAGCACACTCCTCAGCAATGATGAGATGCAGATGGGAGTTAGGGAGTTAGGTTAATATGGGACGGCCTTGGGCTGAGGTGCCTTTGAGCGAGGCACCTAACTCCCAACTGCTCCACAGGTGCTGTTAGCATGGCTGCCCACTGCTCTGGGTATGTGTGTGTGTGTTCGCTGCTTCAGATGGGTTAAATACAGAGAGGAAATTTCACAAGTGTGTGATGAATAAAGTTGTGCTTTTTTTCTTCAGTGTCAGACCAGACCTGACATATTTTTCCAATCCATTTAAAAAAAAAAAAAGAAGCATACTCTTGCACAAGAACACAGGACACGACTTGTCTGAAAGCATGTCTCCAACGTGCCTTGGATGTTTTGAATAACCGGGCAGCAGATGCTTGTAGACAGCCTACTCTTTGTGTGAGGATGTCTATGTTCAAAACTGGCTGATGCTCAACTGTGATATTGGTGTTCAAACAAAAAAAGAAAAAATGGGATCAGTGCTTCCCTGGTACTTTGGACAATAGTTATACTCTGTGTTCACTTATGTTGGGTACCAGGGTCTATTGATTTATAAGGTCACTCATGATCTACGTACACTTCCCGTTTGAGAGGCTTTTTCTCAGGCCTCTTCTACCCATCCATCTATAAACGGGGACCATTTTGTTAATCTGGAAGCACTGATCTCATTTATTTGAAATATAAAAGAGGTTACAGCACGTTTTTTGAGAGACAATATGATTGCCATTCATCTCATCTCATCTCATTATCTCTAGCCGCTTTATCCTTCTACAGGGTCGCAGGCAAGCTGGAGCCTATCCCAGCTGACTACGGGCGAAAGGTGGGGTACACCCTGGACAAGTCGCCAGGTCATCACAGGGCTGACACATAGACACAGACAACCATTCACACTCACATTCACACCTACGCTCAATTTAGAGCCACCAGTTAACCTAACCTGCATGTCTTTGGACTGTGGGGGAAACCGGAGCACCCGGAGGAAACCCACGCGGACAACATGCAAACTCCACACAGAAAGGCCCTCGCTGGCCCCAGGGCTCGAACCCAGGACCTTCTTGCTGTGAGGCGACAGCGCTAACCACTACACCACCGTGCCGCCATGATTGCCATTTATACACTAAATCTAAGTATTTCCCGAGTTAAACTGTGTGTATTTTATGCAAAACACATGAAGGGTGCCAATAATATCTGGTGCTAATAGAGCAGGACTGGAGGGTAAATTTTCAGTCTCACATTTTGTATATGATTAGGGCACAGTTCATTCATGTACTTTCAGTATATCTCCACAGGATGGAAGCACAGATGCGTTTGTTTGAGGAAATGCTTCAGTGAGCTGCAGCCCAGTTCACTTCAGGACAACAAATAAATTTAACTAGATCTGCTAAGGAAAGTGAAAAGTGCATATGCTAGGACAAGACTTAATGATCAGGTCAGTAGGCGTAATTAAAACTTAACCGATTTAGGATATTTTAATTAATCTAGGACAGTTAGGGAGATTTATAACATGTCTTTGGCTTGTTTGGAAAACAGTGCTCTATTTCAAAGAAAGAAAGAAAGCACAACTTTATTCATCACACACTTGTGAAATTTCCTCTCTGCATTTAACCCATCTGAAGCAGTGAACACACACATGCACCCAGAGCAGTGGGCAGCCATGCTAACAGTACCTGGGGAGCAGTTGGGAGTTAAGTGCCTCGCTCAAGGTCACCTCAGCCCAAGGCCGTCCCATATTAACCTAACCGCATGTCTTTGGACTGTGGGGGAAACCGGAGCACCCGGAGGAAACCCACGCAGACACGAGGAGAACATGCAAACTCCACACAGAAAGGCCCTCGACGGCCACTGGGTTCGAACCCAGAACCTTCTTGCAGTGAGGCGACAGTGCTAACCACTACACCACCGTGCCACTCAAAGTTTCCTCCGACCCTTGCCGATGACCTTTAATTAGATAGGATATCTTTTTAGATAGGTGGCACGGTGGTGTAGTGGTCAGCACTGTCGCCTCACAGCAAGAAGGTCCTGAGTTCAAGCCCCGTGGCCGGCGAGGGCCTTTCTGTGTGGAGTTTGCATGTTCTCCCCGTGTCTGCATGGGTTTCCTCTGGGTGCTCCGGTTTCCCCTACAGTCCAAAGACATGCGGTTAGGCTAATTGGTGGCTCTAAATTGACCGTAGGTGTGAATGGTTGTCTATGTGTCAGCCCTGTGATGACCTGGCGACTTGTCCAGGGTGTACCCCGCCTTTCGCCCGTAGTCAGCTGGGATAGGCTCCAGCTTGCCTGCGACCCTGTAGAAGGATAAAGCGGCTAGAGATAATGAGATGAGATGAGATCTTTTTAGATAGGTGGCACGGTGGTGTAGTGGTCAGCACTGTTGCCTCACAGCAAGAAGGTCCTGAGTTCGAGCCCAGCAGTCGGCGAGGGCCTTTCTGTGTGGAGTTTGCGTGTTCTCCCCGTGTCTGCACGGGTTTCCTCTGGGTGCTCCGGTTTCCCCCACAGTCCAAAGACATGCGGTTAGGCTAATTGGTGGCTCTAAATTGACCGTAGGTGTGAATAGTTGTCTATGTGTCAGCCCTGCGATGACCTGGCGACTTGTCCAGGGCTTGCCTGTAACCCTGTAGGACAGGATAATGGATGGATCTTTAGTCACGTGTACCTCAGGGTCAGACTATATGCGATGGGCGGGGCTTGTGCGTAAGGCCACGCCTATCGTGTCAGCTACACGCATGGACTGAAACACATCAACAAGGAAAACCTTTATTTACACACTTTTTTTTTTTAGTTTGTAAGAAATTAGATAAATCTTTAAGTGAAGTGTTTGTGTTAAGTGTCTGGGTTTTTTATACCGACCTGCTTTGCTTATATATTTATAGATAAAGTTTGGAAAGCATTAATTAGACAGGACCTGTTTGTGGGAACACCTCAGGCTTTCAGTGACACGGAGTAGGCGGGGTTAGTAAGTGAGACTCCGCCCCTTGTATCGGCGCCGCGCTTTGAGGCGTGAACGCGCCGCGTTAAACAACACTGCGGAAAAGGAGTGAAGGGAAAAAAAAAATAGCCAGAAGGATAACATCAGTGTGAACTTAGTTTCCGGTTTTAATAACAACAGTCCTTTTTATTTATATGTTTTATTAGTTTTGGAAGACTTTTAATTAAACAGGATATCTTTAAGTGGAGAACATTTAGCTTAGGTTTATTGTTTATAGGCTTATTTATTTATTTAGAGCTCAATTGGATGTCTAATGTTTTCCTGTTGAAATTAAAAATAGGAAAATCCTGCTTCCATGTATGCGGGTGTCGGAAGCCATGAAGTATCCGGGTAAGAAAAAAAACTCCTGACTTGTTTCAGATTAATTAAATGCTGAGTTTCAGAGCAACTTTCTACCATTGATACCATGATAAATAGAGTGCACTCTTAGAAATTTAAAGTGCATTACTGTACCTTTAGGGCTACAATGGCTTGTCACTGGAGCAGTATTCTCTCAGGCACTTATTTGTACTTTTTATACACTGCTTGGGAACATGTATGTAACTTTTTGGCTCTAAAAAGGTACACACAGTTACCTTCAAGTCAAGTCAACTTTATTGTCAAATATGCTATACATGCTCGACATACAGCACAGATGAAATTTCAGTCCTCTCTGACCCACGGTGCAAACAGGCAATGCAATAAATAAAAATAGAATAACTGAAATAAACAATATAAACACTCTAGATAAGGAATAGGTTCAATAATGAGCCCTAGAGGCTATATTGGTGTCATTTGTGCCTTGGGGTACAGAAACTGACTCCTGCTGTACCCCTATTTCTGATAATATGAAGTTATTCAATCCTGAGTACACTTTTCAAGCAAAAAAAAAAGAGTATTTTTGAAATAGTTTGTTTTCATCTCATCTCATTATCTCTAGCCGCTTTATCCTGTTCTACAGGGTCGCAGGCAAGCTGGAGCCTATCCCAGCTGACTACAGGCGAAAGGCGGGGTACACCCTGGACAAGTCGCCAGGTCATCACAGGGCTGACACATAGACACAGACAACCATTCACACTCTCACATTCACACCTACGGTCAATTTAGAGTCACCAGTTAACCTAACCTGCATGTCTTTGGACTGTGGGGGAAACCGGAGCACCCGGAGGAAACCCACGGGGAGAACATGCAAACTCCACACAGAAAGGCCCTCGCCAGCCACGGGGCTCGAACCCGGACCTTCTTGCTGTGAGGTGACAGCACTAACCACTACGCTGCCGAGCTGAAGCATAGTCTCATCTCATCTCATTATCTGTAGCCACTTTATCCTGTTCTACAGGGTCGCAGGCAAGCTGGAGCCTATCCCAGCTGACTGCGGGCGAAAGGCGGGGTACACCCTGGACAAGTCGCCAGGTCATCACAGGGCTGACACATAGACACAGACAACCATTCACACTCACATTCACACCTACGGTCAATTTAGAGTCACCAGTTAACCTAACCTGCATGTCTTTGGACTGTGGGGGAAACCCACGTGGACACGGGGAGAACATGCAAACTCCGCACAGAAAGACCCTCGCCAGCCACGGGGCTCGAACCCGGACCTTCTTGCTGTGAGGCGACAGCGCTAACCACTACACCACCGTGCTGCTGAGCTGAAGCATAGTGTTATTTATTAAATATTGTTTATTTTCAGCATTCACAAACAACACAACTAATTGCAGACCAGCCATGAGGAATTGTCCTGCCATTTGTGCTTCTCATTACTGTGTTCTTTTTTGAATTAATTTATTTATATTAATACATCACAAAACACCCAGTTTTGGAGCATGTGTGCATCACATACTCATTAGATCAAGATCCTGTTTCTTTTTCTTTTGAGATCTGGAAACGTATATTGTTTCCAGAGCCAGATATTGTTTATATATACACACACACATACACTGCTGCTGGGCTTTTTTTTTTAATAAACAGCTGAGATGTTTGGGTAGCAAGCATAGCAGCACCTTGTGAAATGGTGCTTCTTTGGAAGCTGGATTATTCAGCAGAGCAGATCCACTGTCTAGGGAAAGCTGAAGGCCTGGGATATACACTCATTGGACACTTTTTAATAGGAACCTGTTCTTGATTCTAAGATCCCTGTTTTTGGCTGCAGGAGTGGAACCCAATGTGCTGTTCTGCTGTTGCATGCTGAGATGCTTTTCTGCTCACCACAGTTGTAAAGAGTTGCTATGAGTTACTATATCCTTCCTGGCAGCTCAAACCAATCTGTCCATTTTCCTCTGACCTCTCTTTTCAACAAGGCGTTTGTTTCCACCCATAGAACTGTCACTCACTCAATTTTTATTGTTTTTCGCACCATTCTGTATAAACTCTAGAGACTGTTGTGTGTGTGTGTGTGTATGAAAACCCCAGGAGATCAGCAGTTTCTGAAATACTCAAACCAGTCCATCTGGCTCAAACCAACACCCACAGTGGAAGCCACACTTTGAGATCACAATTTTTCCCATTCTGATGTTTGAATGAAGTGAACGTTAACTGAAGCACTTGATTTGTCTCTGCATGATTTGATGCATTGTGCTGCTGTTAAGGGATCGGCTGATTTAGAAAACTGCATAAAACAACAGGTGGCTGGGTGTTCCTAATAAAGTGGCTGGTGAGTGTCCAGCACTGTACAGAAGTCTTAGGCACTCAATTTTTTTTAAAGTTTAAACCTTGTTATAGATTTTTACGGTATTTTATGACTCTTTTACATTATCGAGTCAGTACAAAAACATTTTCCATTTCCAAGCATTAGTTTTCCAGCACAAAATTAAATTGTGTGTGTTATATATTTGTAACGAGCAGGTTACCTGGCGTTGCCCAAGTTTTGCAAGATTCTGGGTTGCCCCCGGACCTCCATGTCAAATTTGGTGATGATCCGTCGAGAAATGATGTTAACCCAAGACAGACAAAAATCCAAACATCCACCACCCTGGGGACCCCCGGGGCCCAAATATGGAATTTCTGAGTTCTGCCAAACTGTTGGCATGTAGGTACAGGAGAGAGCCAGTTTAGTGAAGCTCTGTTGAGAGTTTGTGTTGATAAATGTAACGTGAAAGGCTTTGAGGGAGGGTGGATGTTGTGCCCCCCCCAAGGACCTCCCTGGGGCCCGTACATGAATTTTGTTTATATCTGCAAAATTCTGGGTCATCCCTGGACCTACTTGCCAAATTTGGTGAAAATCCATCAAGAAATGGCGACGTTAGCTCAAGACAAACAAACAAGCTTTGCTGCTTGTTATATAGAAGAAAGCAGTATATTACATAAGAGATCATGTTTCAGACAAAAAAAATTAAAGAATAATGAAGGCTCCTGGGTTTAGCTGCAGAAATAAGAAGCAAGTGCGACTGTCAAAGTCTCCAGAAAATCTCTGGCTGGTTCTGTAAGATGCTCAGTAAAACTTGGAGCTCATTTTCTTATAAAACTGTTCTAACTCGGGGGCATCGTGGCTCAGTTGGTTAAGGCGCCATACCATAAATCTGGGGACCTGGGTTTGATTCCGACCCGACGTCATTTCCCGATCCCTCCCCGTCTCTCTCTCCCGCTCATTTCCTGTCTCTACACTGTCCTATCCAATAAAAGTGGAAAAAGCCCCCCCAAAAAAAATCTATCTAAAACTGTTCTAACTGTACCAGTATTACGGTTTGCTGCTATTTATAATATTTTTTTAATGTAGAAACATTTAATTTAAGCGGGCGGCACGGTGGTGTAGTGGTTAGCGCTGTCGCCTCACAGCAAGAAGGTCCGGGTTCGAGCCCCGTGGCCGGCGAGGGCCTTTCTATGCGGAGTTTGCATGTTCTCCCCGTGTCCGCGTGGGTTTCCTCCGGGTGCGCCGGTTTCCCCCACAGTCCAAAGACATGCAGGTTAGGTTAACTGGTGACTCTAAATTGACCGTAGGTGTGAATGTGAGTGTGAATGGTTGTCTGTGTCTATGTGTCAGCCCTGTGATGACCTGGCGACTTGTCCAGGGTGTACCCCGCCTTTCGCCCGTAGTCAGCTGGGATAGGCTCCAGCTTGCCTGCGACCCTGTAGAAGGATAAAGCGGCTAGAGATGATGAGATGAGACATTTAATTTAAAATGATCAATGAAGTGAAAATACCTGTGAAGATGCACATCATATAAATATAAAATTTGCCATCATAATATCATTTACGGGCGGCACGGTGGTGTAGTGGTTAGCGCTGTCGCCTCACAGCAAGAAGGTCCTGGGTTCGAGCCCCGGGGCCGGCGAGGGCCTTTCTGTGTGGAGTTTGCATGTTCTCCCCGTGTCCGTGTGGGTTTCCTCCGGGTGCTCCGGTTTCCCCCACAGTCCAAAGACATGCAGGTTAGGTTAACTGGTGACTCTAAATTGACCGTAGGTGTGAATGTGAGTGTGAATGGTTGTCTGTGTCTATGTGTCAGCCCTGTGATGACCTGGCGACTTGTCCAGGGTGTACCCCGCCTTTCGCCCGTAGTCAGCTGGGATAGGCTCCAGCTTGCCTGCGACCCTGTAGAAGGATAAAGCGGCTAGAGATAGTGAGATGAGTGAGATATCATTTACGTTTCCTCATTAAAAAGTCTATGAATATTCAACATATTCTCTTGCCATCCCAATAATGTAATCTTATGTGAACATTAGGTCACATAACGAGCCAACTGCTAATAAACAAGCTTGCATTTGTCTCCCATAGTTATGAGTGGGATTACAATATTGGATTCTTCTTGTCTACGTAGTGCCTGGATGCCGCGTCATCCTTCTGTTGTGATACCTTTAAACCTTACACCTGTTTGGTGCCATGACAAGCTAAGCTTTTACATAAGGCTCACTGAATCCTGTTTTATTTCCTCAAGAACTGAGAAAATGTATAATCTGAACTCTAGAATAAGAATCAGCTATCCAGGCCGAATGAACCTTCTGTGCTTTATCTCCTAAACAACTTTTGTGCAGTTGATTTTCAACGCAGATATGAAATAAAACGACCCTCGTTTATATTTAGATCCTACAGCATATGTCTCGTGCACAAGGCTGGGCCATGTCAGTAGATATGATGAGCTCGTAAGCCTCGAGGTCACGTGTGATCTGGGCTGATTGTTCACCTGTTGCCTTATCAACAAGTGTGCATGTCTCAGGCCTTTTCTCTAGAGAGTACATCCACGTTTTTTGGTCATCCTGGCTGAGCTGAAATGACCCCACTGCTGGGAAAAAATCACCAGAGCGTGCTCGTTCGTAAGCCCCGTACTAATCCCAGCTGAATGTGTTTAGAATAATGTTTTAACCGGGTGTGACTGGGGAGCTGCTCGGGTGACGAGTGAGGCTTGATCTTTGCTTTGCTGTTTCTTAGTTGGATTATTGACGTTTTTTTCTGGCTGTTTCATGAATTCACAGCAACACAGTCATCCAGATGAGTGTCTTCTGAATGCCTCTTTCCCAAGACTTGTACAAGACCATCAGTATTGGATTTCTCGAAGAAACAACACATTCTGTGTATATCTTTATCTGATGAAGGATAGACTGACTTGTGGTCTCTCACATCATTAAGCTTATATCATGGTTTATTATAAATTTGCTCGTTGTACAGTATTGTATGCTATCATTTTTATAGTAACTAATTGACAAGGATTTGTATGGTGGACGTGCTACATAATCCAAGGCCAATAATAAATGGAATACATTACAAAGATGTTGCACTCGGAGAGCACGCATCTCTACCAAGGGCAATAGTCAGCTCCTGTATCATATGCAAACCTGCAACCACATTATGCCTTATATATATATTTTGAAAACCATTAGAATTATGTGCCTACATGTGTATCCCAGAGGATTACTGGTACCCATGAATATCTGTCGATTGTGATATTGAGCTATCATATTTCTACACTGGCTATGTTTTATCACAACTTTACTATCATCGACTGGATTTTAAGATGTCTGGCATTGTTGATTACCGACTTCCGCCAAGGCTAAATGCCGTATCTCGGAACATTAGCGTTAGTGGAGGTGAAACTATATTCGTGGATCCATCCCATGACTCAGATCCACTCCAAAATTTAATCAGTTCTTCCTTGGGACCATGCCAAACCCTTTCACCAAGTTTCATAGAAATCGGGTCGGAAGGTTTTACACAATCTTGCTTACAGGCAAACGAACCGTGCTGAAAATGTAGGGTTATGTTTGGCAGAGATAAAAAGTAACGTATATTTTATATGCTGAAGTTTTTTTTGGAAGGAGGTGTCTCCAGTATCAGCGCTTTGTTACTTAATGTAGAGTTTTCTCCACAAGCTAGAAGTCTTCCAGTTTCTCAGTAACATGGCAATCTTCAGGGGTTTTTTTTTTTTTTTTTTGGTCTTGTACACGAATACATAGTTTTATACGCAAATACTTAAGGGAATGTCCCAAAATGTGTTGAAACTGGAACTGGTGGTAAAATGCTGGAATGCTGACGTTCCTCAAGTTATTTTTCTGCTGAAATAATAGCGTCACTTTCTGATTTGTTTGTTTGTATGAAATACAAAGTCAAGTCAGGTGATGTTTCTGAAATACCAATGGGACCTCATGAAAGTGAAAGTCAAAGCGAGTATAAATGGTGGGGATTCCACAGTTTCCTCTTCTGAAGTGAAAAAAAAAATCTCACACTCTCCACAAATGTACTGCATTACTGTTGGTGTATTGGAGTGTAAATTCCAACAACACATTATATAAGGATGGCACCCAAATGAAGTAACCTATGCTGGACTTACTGGAATCTGTCAAATGGGTTGTGTAAAGTTTTGAACATTCCTAAAGGGAAACTCCAGTCAATTTTTTTGAAGAGAAAAAAAAATCACTGATGCATGATGACTTGCATCCCACTTTATTTACGTGGTAGATTCTGTAGAATCTGAAGTAGAGTGGGATTTCCTGGTTTGAATCCTGGGGAAACTTTTTGTATCTTAATGGTGGAAGTAGATTTTGAAGAACTACAATCATTTTTAGGTGGAATTTTTCACCTAAACCCCCCCCCCCCCCCCCAAGCTTCAAAAGTTTGACCGTTACTCTGTTTATTTAAAACCAACCAAAAAATAGAGACACAGGGTAACACAAAACCCAAAGGACATCTACAAATATGGTCATGGAAATGGCTCTTGTGGCTTTTTTTAAAAAAAAAATAATTTCCACACTCGTGCCTCATCTCATCTCATTATCTGTAGCCACTTTATCCTGTTCTACAGGGTCGCAGGCAAGCTGGAGCCTATCCCAGCTGACTACAGGCGAAAGGCGGGGTACACCCTGGACAAGTCGCCAGGTCATCACAGGGCTGACACACACACACTGCGTTTACATGCACATCCAAATCGAGCTACTGTCGGTAATCGAGCTAAGGGTCCCAGCAGGGGTGCCAGAGAAATCCAATCCTACATGCACACAAGGAAATCGAGCTATTGTGTGAGGTACATTGTGCACCCGAGCCACAGGTGGCGCTACACGCCCCATCGTGTTGGTACACTTCCGGTTGTCGTCATGAAGAAGAGCTATTCAAGAGTGTAAACAAAGTTATCAGTTCCGTGTTCACAAGAAGAACGATGACGAGGACAGCAACATCGAGATATATATTCAACTCCTTAAGCTGAATGAGCATGAACTCTATCTCCTCATTGCTCCAGAAGTGCACGTTTCTACTACTGTTGTCATGCCGACCGAGGCTGTTGTGTTTCCCGCTTGTGGTCTCGTCACTCGTCACTTCCGGAAGGGGCAGTGCTGAAGTAAGTAGCTCGACTACGTAGCTCGATAGGGTTTACATGCACTAAGTAGCTCGGCTACAATCGCATAATCTAGGTCGCGTAGCTTGATTACGAGAAATCCAGTTCGGTTCGATTTCAGCTGAGCTAAGGTGTTTCCATGGCATTTAGAACTTCGATTTCAGTCGAGCAACGGCAGAAATTCGATTTTCTCTATGTGCATGTAAACGCACTGACAGACACAGACAACCATTCACACTCACATTCACACCTACGGTCAATTTAGAGTCACCAGTTAACCTAACCTGCATGTCTTTGGACTGTGGGGGAAACCGGAGCACCCGGAGGAAACCCACGCGGGCAACATGCAAACTCCGCGCAGAAAGGCCCTCATCAGCTGTGGGGCTCGAACCCAGGACCTTCTTGCTGTGAGGCGGCAGCGCTAACCACTACACCACCGTGCCGGCACACTCGTGCCTATTCTTTGAAAAAAAATTGTCTTCAATAAAGACCTTGTGACATCAGACAGAACTGGTTAATGGACACCTGAAGGTTTTGAAGGACACCTGACCATCACACCCATGTGTAGGTTTTCCTCAAACTGTTGTGTGTTGTATAAAATCTTTGTCTATGCTGTAGAATTACAACTTCCCTTCACTGGAGCTAAGAGGCCCAAACTTATGAGTATGAAAATTCCTCATTGCACAAAGTGAGCTCCGTGAAGACCTGGTTTGACAAGGTTGGATGAGAAGAACTGGAGTATCCTGCACGGATCCCTGACCTGAGCCCCGTTTGGGATGAACTGGGACACCAGCTGAACCCCAGGCTTCCTTGACCTCATGAATGCTCTTGTGGCTGAATGAACACACATCCCCAAAATCTAATGGAAGGCCTTCGTATAAGGGTGGAGGTTATTATAGCAGAAAGTGGGGACTAAATCTGGAATGAAATGCTTATCAAGCACATATGATGGTTAGTGTCTACATCCTAACAGATACGGTAAGAACTTGTATGAAATCAGTAATACTTGCTTACGTAGTAAAACTGTACAAGGATGTGAAAGCAGGAATTTGTGGTGGAGACCTAGGGAAAGTTTCATCAGAAAGTGCAAGTAAAGCCATCGAAGCTGAGCTCTGAGCAAGTCTTGGGGGTCTATGTGCTTATGTAGATATGTTGCGCTGCTTGAGACTGCACTCTGGGGCAAAAAATGGTCCAAGTGCCCTTTTGCTAGCCTGGCAAGCCAGACTAAATGTGAATATTTAGTCTGGCCTCGATCCGTAGACATTTCCGAAGCGGGTAGGAGGAACAAACCGCTGTCTTTCAAACTGTCTCTGTGCGTATAGGCCAACGCTCTGACCAATCAGCACAACAGTGACTGTGACGTAGTCAGAGCGACAGAAAGCAGTGGGGGAGGCCTTGAAATAAATAATTTTTCAAAATGCGTATTAATTAATAAACAGGTTCTAGATATTAAGAAGTTTGGAGATAATGACCACAAGTTTGGAGTCTGTACCACATACTTAACATACACTTATTTTTTTCAAGTGTTTTACAAGTGTTTGCTTAAACTGTTTTTGAGAGTTTTTATTTAGTGGTGTTTGGTGAAATAACTTCCCTTAAATTTAAAATAACGGGAAAATAAGAAACAATCAAAAAGTAATGTTTCAAAGCTGTTTATTAATTCTTCGTACTGCACAAACTAGCCCCATCCTTTTGGCTACGAGCGGAGCCAGCTGGTAGATCAGACTTTTGCCATAGCCGGTCGGCAAAACAGCGAAAACGTCCTTCTTGAAAAGGAATGAGCGGAGAGCCTCTTCCTGCTCATGGTTCAACGAAAACTCCAAGTCTAATTCTTCTAAAACTGATTCCAAAGCGGAGTCAAACGCGCGCTGTTCACTAGCCGTAGCCATCTTTCCTGTTGCGCTTTCTCCAGCGTCGGGCAGCTTTGTCGTCACTCCTGCAAAAGCCCGCCCAAAGAATCCAAACAAAAACCTTGTGTTGTGATTGGCGGGCACGATTTGATGCCCGGGGTGTTTGTTTATATGGTGCGAGGCTAGACCCATTCGCTAGGCAAAAAATATTTTTGGCCGCTAGGCGGGTGGGTCTAGTTTACTAGGCTACCCTTTTGCCACAAAAGTGTTGCAGGTCATTCAGTTTTTGGACCAAATTCGTGTTATTGCATCATGAGTCAGCTTATCCATCTGTGGGCGGTCATTCCAACTGAGTGGAGAATTTTAAGAATTCATTCTTTGACTTAATCTCATCCATGTTGCATCTCTACTCCATTAATATTATCTTCACTGCGAAATAAAAAGACTAACTTTCATCTGTACACACCTGGCTGTAGAATTGATGGGTTTCTCAGCTTGGTACTGACCGAACCATAATCGCTTGCACAATTCTGGAGCCTTTATACGCTGTTATTTTCAACACTATTTGCCCCAGATGTAGATTTGATGATTGTGGATGTCAATTTCATGAAAAACACAGTAAAATAAGCTACTACCGTTTTTAAATATATTGCACTTGAAATAGTTGAATTGTTTTCACAGGATGCGTTTTCCACTTAGACAGAATGTTTATGTTCAGCTAGGCTTAGTCAAAAAAAAAAAAAAAACATGGTTGGGTCTTTTGGAATATTCTCTTGCACTTACTAGCACACCATTACCTTCTACACTCACTGGCCACTATATTAGGAACACCCATCCACCTGCGGTTTTATGCAGTTATCTCATCAGCCGATCCCTTAAGAGCAGCACAATGCATCAAATCATGCAGATACAAATCAAGCGCTTCAGTTTACGTTCGCTTCAAACATCAGAACGGGAAAAATTGTGATCTCCAAGTGTGACTTTCACTGTGGCACTGTGGGTGTTGGTTTGAGCCAGATGGACTGGTTTGAGTATTTCAGAAACTGCTGATCTCCTGGGGTTTTCACACACAACAGTCTCGAAAGTTTACACAGAATGGTGCGAAAAACAAAAAGCATTAAGTGACTGAGCGACAGTTCTGTGGGTGGAAATAAACACCTTGTTGGGAAGAGAGGTCAGAGGAAAATGGACAGATTGGTTTGAGCTGCCAGGAAGGATATAGTAACTCGTAGCAACTCTTTACAACCGTGGTGAGCAGAAAAGCATCTCAGCATGCAACAGCAGAAGAACACATTGGGTTCCACTCCTGCCAGCCTATTACAAGTTCTTATTAAAGTGGCCGGTGAGTGTATGTATTTCATGCAGTAAGCGCACACGTAATACTACTGCTAATGTTTACTCAATGCTTAAAATTCACTGTAAATGTTTCTCAAATATAGGATCATACTGCTGAGATGTTAGTCATACATTCTGCACTGGAGACTCTTCTAGCCAGTCTAGGGTCACCAACTACAGTGGTGCTTGAAAGTTTGTGAAGCCTTTAGAATTTTCTATGTTTCTGCATAAATATGACCTTAAACATCATCAGATTTTCACACAAGTCCTAAAAGTAGATAAAGAGAACCCAGTTAAACAAATGAGACAAAAATATTATACTTGGTCATTTATTTATTGAGGAAAATGATCCAATATTACATATCTGTGAGTGGCAAAAGTATGTGAACCTTTGCTTTCAGTATCTGGTGTGACCCCCCCTTGTGCAGCAATAACTGCAACTAAACGTTTGCAGAAACTGTTGATCAGTCCTGCACACTGGCTTGGAGGGATTTTAGCCCGTTCCTCCGTACAGAACAGCTTCAACTCTGGGATGTTGGTGGGTTTCCTCACATGAACTGCTCACTTCAGGTCCTTCCACAACATTTCCATTGGATTAAGGTCAGGACTTTGACTTGGCCATTCCAAAACATTAACTTTATTCTTCTTTAAAGTGCTGATGACACGTTTTTGACATCTTTGGCGATGTTTTATAACATAAAAAGTAATTCCTGATGATCCATATATTAATTCACGAAGGCGCCTATTTTACAAGTTATGATAAACGCGGATATTTGGGCAAATTTGACGGGGCTGCAGCACCCAGGAGACGAAAGAGGAGGACGGGCTATATGACGTCAGCGAAAGAATCTTCCTCCTCACTTGCCAGTTTGTTGTTGATGCGAGAGGTGTTCAGTTTATCATTATTAGTATTATTATTATAATATATAATATATATAGTTATTATGCCTTCGCGTTGTGTTGCCGGCTTTTGCTCCAAAACCCACAAGGATGGGGGAAGTTTATTCAAGTTTCCCAGAGATCCCGAGCTGCATGCGAAGTGGGTGAAGCAAGTCAGGCGCACTCGTGACAAGTGGGAGCCCTCACCAACATCCGTCCTGTGCTCTGAACACTTCGATTTGGATCGTTTTGACACCCTTCCCAGCTTAAAGGAATCTCTTGGGTGTGCAGTTCAGCACAAACGTGTGTTGCTGCCATCAGCAGTGCCTACAGTATTCCGGAGGGGTCTACTAGTAGCTATGCCGGATCCAGCAGTCGCCTGGGACAAGCCGACTCCTCCAAAGACAGTCCAACTGTCAGAACATGTGTTGAGAAACGACATAAGATAAAGGTACGTAGAGCTATAGAGTGCTCCAACATGATGCTAAAAATAGTAACCATGCGGTCTGCGAGGCCATCTTGGAAGTGACTCGCTCCAGAGCGCTCATAGGGTACACATCATAGAGTACACATTCATGATAATCATAAACGTAATCATAAAGTCGGTGTGATATCAGTCATGTATTTGCTTGTGAAAGCTTGTTTCTCAAAGCAAACACTGAGGGAAAGCTAACTTAGCCAGACAAGTAGGCTACAGATTGTCATTTGCTTACGCTGATGTAGGTTATCAAATATTTTGCTTCATTCAAGGATAAAACTAAGAAGCCATAAACTAGAAGACGTGCCTGCCAATATTATCCTAAATGTATCACGGATCAGGCATAGTCGTAAGCTTATTATGTTAGCCGTTTGCATGCTCCATTAGGAACTATGTATTCAGTGTAGCATACGGCTTACATGATATAAGCAGTGTTTGCACATGCAAGACAACAATACACAATATTAAAATATTGATTCCGTAACATTTTGAACAAATACGGGTTGACCTACCAATCCTTGTTATCCAACCTTGTGGTGTTCAATGCTGGGCTGTCTGCCTGTCCGCTGTCCATCTCGGAGTCGGGGTCGCTCTCAGATTGGTGCACAGTAACCGGTTCAAACCTGTATGGTTGGATGCACCCGTGTTCGTCATCACTTGATTCTTCCGATCTATCCCACTCAACACAATTCTAGACTCCCAGAAGAGGAAGAGCTAGAGAGTTCACCGGCGTTTTCATGCGCCATTTCCATTGAGTAGAACAGCCAGTGAACCGCAGCGTGTTCTTCCGCTGACGTCACAGCATGGCCGCGAGCCACGGACCCAGTTTTCTTGCGCTGTGCAATTAAAAGTTGGATATTCGCGTAACAACAGCTTCTTTTCACATAATTATAACAGAAATCTAACATGTTTGCCATGTTGTATAGTTTATTTAAGAAATTGCATAGAGTCATGTTCGTGTCATCAGCCCTTTAACCATTCTTTGGTAGAACGACTTGTGTGCTTAGGGTCGTTGTTTTGCTGCATGACCCACCTTCTCTTGAGATTCAGTTCATGGACAGATTCAGAATTCATTGTTCCATCAATGACGGCAAGCCGTCCTGGCCCAGATGCAGCAAAACGGGCCCAAACCACGATACTACCACCACCATGTTTCACAGATGGGATGCAATATATCCCATCATGCATTGTGGTTGCGCTGAAAGAAAAAAGTACATTGGGGTGAACGAACAGAGGAAGAAACACATTTATAAACGGACATTCAAGTACAATTAAAAATAGTAAGAGAATAGAAAAAAGCTAAAATAGAATGACAGATAAAATACAAGAATAAATGTTTCAGTGTAGAGAGAGGAATGGACCGAATCGATCAGGTGATTCACTGCCGTTGAATCATCAAATTTGATTTAATAAAAAAAAAAAAGCCTCAAATTTGATTTAATAAAGGGCAGCAGCAAAGAAGAAAATAAGTATTCAGCCTTGATTTAAAAGAACTGAAAGATGCAGCAGACACAAAGTACTTTGTATTTGTTAATGTGGGAAATACGCTCAGTATAATATGGATTTATCACAAAAATACGTATGTATTTATTATTTTGAAATCCCACCAGCCGTATGATCTGGCCCGTTTTAATTGTGCAACAGTAACGATTTAAATACCAGCGTGACGGAGTAGTGTCCAAAAGCGTTTTTCATTTTACCAATGAGCTCACTATATAGTCCTCTATATAGTAATTCCCTATATAGGGAGTAGGGAATAGTGAATGAGTGAGTGATTTCGGACACAGGGAAAGACTTGTAACTTTTGAACTTGTAAAAGATATAAATTAAAAATATAAAAAGCAAGCATTAAACTGCTATAATGGATAAATATCAAATGTATATCATTATATCAAGGAGGTCTCATATAGACCCTTTTCACTCATGTGACCTTCGTAAGCGCGACCGCCATTTTGGACATGAAGAAATAACGGTTTATGGCACAGACCCTTTCGGTTCTCGCTCATCTAGCTGCTACAATGACTGCTTAGATTGTAACAATAATACCTAACACACATTTAAGTATCCGTCGTAAAGACGTGAAACTCGTCGAGTGACGAGTGTGTTCATTGATAAGCTAACACAATCTAAAAGTAGACATACCATCACACTGCCTTGGCGCTGTGTACAGTTTACCTTCTATGGTTTGTGCACTCACTATTTGCCATTACTTTCTCCAACCCAGTGTTCGAACTATGCCGATATTTTCAGGGGGTCCCTTTTTTTCCCTTGGGGGGTGCTTGCGCTTGTCTCAGAGCGCGGATCTCCAAACACATGAGAAGCCTATCTTGCGCACATATCATGCGGACTCCACACCTCCACACACGCATCGCGTCTGAAGTCATAACTCATCAGGGGAAATCGTGTCTGCATTGGCATGTTCAAAAAACAACCTCGCGTCAACAATGATACCACACGCAAGAAAAGAAAAAAAAAAAAGTCAGGCTACTCAACACATCTGATCCACAGCAGCACCAAAGCATCACTGGAAATCATGTCAACAACCAATCTTCCATTTCAACACGCGTCAACAAACAAATGGCACCACAAACATGAACGAATCGGTCAGGCTACCGATTCCAAACCCACAGCAGACGAATAATTAAATGCATCTTACCTTAAAGCAGAATCGACCACAAAGGAAGTCTGTTGGCACACTTCCTTCCTACTAGTTTGTGTCCCCAACCTGGCAGCAGCAGTCGTTGTCATATCGGTTTATTTTATCTTTGATGTAAACACAACACTTCGGATATGCAAATGCTTCCCGTTACACACGATTGCTATGTCAATAAACATCATTTTGCCAATATTTTAGAGACCATCCATCTTCTCCGTCGGTCAGCATCTGTCGGGATCCGATAAAATGATAAATCTTGCCTTGTGCGTTGATGGTTACTACATCCAGGTGCACAACAATATAATGGCATGATGGAAGTCTTGCTGAAAGTAAAAACTTTCTTTGATGGCTATATTCCTTTCGATGCTTCGCCGTCGTTCCTCGTTGTTGGCTGTGGTAGACTACTGGTAGTACATGTCCAAAATGGCGGCCGCGTTTGTCGTGACGTCACGTGAAAAGGGTCCATAGGACATATTAAGTTGTAAATATAACTAAATGCAATTTAACTCTATTGATCACAAATATTAGATTTGCACACAATGTGCCACTAGTGCACTCTTTGTCCAAAAGGTTAACTCTAGAAGTGTTCTCTGAAGGATGTTTGAGGAGAGAGAGTTTTTGTTAGCGGATTCATTTTAAAGCTACATTTTCCTACACTTTGTCGATGACATTGATCATTTTGGCATTTCTCTAAATTTGGATCTGCAGCTGTTCCTAGATTAGACTTGTAAACTGTTCTCTCTCTCTCTCTCTCTCTCTCTCTCTCTCTCTCTCTCTCTCTCTCCACCACCTGTCATCCCACACATTCGCTGTGGTTCATACACTCACTCAGCTGTGATGAAAAAGCCTGTCATTAACCACCAGGTGGAATATTTTTTTTTTTTTTACCAACATTGCCTTTTTGTTATCAGTGACTCACTTCTTTCCTTTATACTGCATATGTTTTGTCCCAAAAAGGCTTATTTCCTCTCAGACGTCATTCACACTGATGTACCATGTGCCAGAACTGATAAGTGTGTTATGAAATGTGCTCGACATGACTCTTGGACTATCACTGAAGACTGAAGGTGTCTGAACACAATGCTTAACCTTGTTCTGATAAGTTATCCAGGTCAAAACAGTTCCATAAATTGCTCTTGTCAAGACTGAGTGGAGTCCTATGGCGCTATGATGAAGCAGAGGGCCTTAAAAAAGTTGATCGTGTTGAAATGAGCTACGCATCCTCTGCCAGTATGGTTTGCCTGATGATAAACTGGTAGTTAAAGCATAGAACAAAATCACTAGCTACATCATGTAGCTCGAGAGCAAAACTAAAAAAGCAAAACTCAAATCAAGCATGTATTCCCGGACCATCTTCTCAATTTTTCTTTATCTTTTCATCCCCTTTTCTGATTTACATGTCTGTGTCGAATATCTGATACTGTTCTTGCAGTATTACGCACAATACCAGCCCTGTGGTTGGCCACAATTTGCAAACGAAAACAAAATACAGGGATATCACTGAGACGTGATGTGGCTTAGGACACAGTGTAACCCACTGTAATCTTTAAACATGACCAGAACTTGAACGCTATGTGGGCGACCATCTTGGACAGCAAATTTTTTTGTCTCCAGACACCTCAGCTCCTGAAGATTAAAGGATAAAATTTTGGCCATAAAGGGATACATGTGATCAGCAACGGTACTGGAACTGGCTGTGGCATTCAAACAAAGCTCAACTGCTGTGAAATGGACCCAGTGTGTGCTAAGAAAGTCTTCCCCACACCATTACACCACCCCCACCAGCCTAAACAACAAAAAGACAAGGCTGTAGCCTTTGGTTCTTGTTCTTGGCTGACAGGAATGGAAGCCAATGTTGTTTCTGCAGTTCCACCTCAAGATGCTTTTCTGCTCAACACGGTTATAAAGAATGGTTCTCCATCATAACCTTCCTGACCTCTTTCACCAGCAAGGTATTTGCGGCCACAGACCTGCCGCTCACTCTAGAGACGGTTATGTGAGGCCAACAACCATTACATAATCGAAGTCATGACAGGTTTTCCCTATTCTGATGTTTGTTGTGAACATTAACTGAAACTCTTGACCTGTATCCGCATGAGTTTTAGCTCATCTGGCCATAAAGCCGATGAGCTATTGCCGTGGCGTCTGTCGTCCGTCGTCCACAATTCGGTTAAATCATATCTCTCGTCAATTCTCCATGGATTTCCATTCCGGTTGTTTCTGTTTGAAAGAACTCATCACGCCGCACAAAACTTGGTGGTTGTTTGGTCAAATTAATGAATTTTCCAGGCCTCTCACTAGAATTGGATCTCCTCTTATTTCTCATCCCATTCCAGTTCTGATTGATGTTTTGGGTCGATCTTCCCTCAAGGAACAAAATTTAGTCCTTTGCTGATTTTCCTGTTGTAAACAGTTTGTCGAGGAGGTTGGTCCTCTCTCACATTGTCACATTTCAGTTCTGTTTGATGTTTTGGTTGTCATGGTTGTTTTGATGACAGGTCAGATGAGCTACTACGTTCTGGTTATGCACTATGCTCATGCAGGTTTATCCAAATTTCCATCACTGGAGCAATGTTGTAAAAACTAGCTCTGGGTACGTATACTTTCCCAAAGGTTTTGTGGTGTCCGTTCACCACACCACTATGTCAATAATCATTTTATATATATATATATATATATTAGGGTGCATCAGTTGCCCCCTAAAAATGAAAAGTTCCTCTGATCATGATGCATTTTTGTTTTTATGTTCCTTTTGGTAAGAAAACACACTGGATGAAATATTTTGACAAAATTCAAAAGTTTTTAATGGTGGCACCAGGAGCTCAAAGTTATGGGAAAAGCTGCCATTTTATGACTTTTATGACAATTTCGATCACTTTTCATGAAACATTATGGCACCTTATAGAGTGTACCAGATATCTTGGATACACATTTTTAGTACATATTCTAAATTTTATCAAGCACAGTTTGAGTTTTAGCTGTTCATTGAATCATTGTTCAACTACTTTTAAACAATACAAATGTATTATGAATCACATTAACGCTTCTCAATCCCTTGCAGAGGTTCTTAACATGATCTCTGGGCACAAGAAATCAATAAATGGAGTCCAACATTGTGATTCAAACCTTACGCGAAAACATAAAATAAGTGTTTTTTGGCAAAAAATGAACCTCATGGTGCCACCATTAGACTTTTGAATATGGTCAAAAAATTTTACAGGATGTCTTTATTGGTGAAAAGGAACACCCAAACAAAAATGCATCAGATTTTATGAAAGTGAGGGCAACTGATGCACCCTAATATATACTAAGTAACTTTAAAAATGCACAATGGAATTCAACACGATATCACTTTAGATCCATGCATATATTTGAAATTTATGATATTGTATGTAATGCACACACATCTTGAAACATCGATAAAAGACATTTATTGTCAAACTCAAGAATTAATTCACAATAAAAAAATTCAAAGTGACAGTTGGTCCATGTTCGGACCGTCATGCTGGAGATTCTGGGTCTGTGTCGTCCAGGGGTCTCAGCAGCAGTGACTGAGGGTGTCAGGAATCTGTCACGGAGGTGAGCTAGCCTGATGTGCTGATCCTGAACTGGTGTCGTGACTCGAGGCTGACCAGGGCGTGGACGATCCCTGGTGCTCCCTGTCTGTCTGTAATGCTGACTCAAACGGGAAACGGTCGAATGATGAACACCGAAGTGCCGGGCGACCTCTGTCTGTGTACTTCTGGCACGCAACATCCCGATGGCCTGTTCACGTTGATTTTGGCTTAGGCGTGGCATCTTCAATAATGACAATTTTCCCATCATTTCCCCTGGGTATTTATAGGCAAGATTGTGTATGTATATGTATGTATGTGTGTGTGTGTGTGTGTGTGTGTGTGTGTGTGTGTGTGTGTGTGTTTTTTTTAAAAATTGAACTCTTACTCATGGTGCAGGTGCCATGGTCAAAGTCCCTCCCTCCCGTGTCTGGACCTGGTCTTCCCAAGGCAGTGTCCTGTCCCCGTACTAACCAGGCCCTTAAGGTGCCTTGGGCAGCGCCAATCTCCGTTTCTATAGCCCTCGGCCTCTCACTTTGTTACATAGCTAGGGTTACGGTGGGTTAGGGTTAGTCGGCACCGTTTTTATGATGGTCTTCAGTATGAGTAGAACTCGTGATCTCCTGGTTGAGAGATGGACATAGTAACCACTAACCCAGCTTGCGGTACAAGTGTTATGGAAAGATGCTGAAATGTATTCCATTAAATTTGCCATGATTCAGTGAAATAGTGGGCACTAAACATTTGTGGGAAACTAACAAAGGAATTGATGTTGAATGTGATGTTGCAGATGTGTGTGTCGACCTTCAGTATGTTGTGACTGAGATGAGATGAGATGGTGGGGTGGAGTGTCATGGTGCATGATGTAATGGTTAGTCTTGTGCTGCCTGCATGTCAGTGTGTCGCCAGGCTTGGGATTTTGTGTGTGAGTGTGAGCATGTTTTTATATGTTTGTGGGAACCAAATGTCCGTACAAGGATAGGAATGGTTTTGACCTTGTGGGGACCCTTAGCTAGTTCCTGTGTGTGTGTGTGTGTGTGTGTGTGAGAGAGTATTTATTTATTTATTTATTTATTTTAAATAGAATCTCTCTCTCTCTCTCTCTCTCTCTCTCTTTCTCTCTCTCTCTCTTTGCGTGTTCCTTTTCTGCTTAGTGGAACATTGATGTAGTTGGAAAGAGTGAGCAACAGGTCCCACGGGACTGATAGGGAAACACACACCGCCACTGACTAACATATGCACATCACACCCAGAGCCAAAAGTAGTAACACAGCCATCACCCAAATCAGCCTTCACTTGCCCTGATATACTCCGTCTCCCATTCAGAGCAGAAAACGAGAAGTTAGACAACAGTTAAATAACAGTTCCCCACAGGCCCAACATAATGACCCTGTTTATAAAAGTGCAGTGTTCCAAATTTGAAAAATCAGCTGACTAAGGATCTGACATGTAAAACCTGCTAAGCAGATTAAAATTAAACCCTGGGAATCTTTTAAAAGCACATAAACAACCTGCTTTTCTCCTCCACAAACACACAACTTACACTCGCTGGCACTCAAGAGCTAGCGATGCAGATAGTACTTGGAAAGGGTGAAGAACATCTCACACCTTTGTAAAGCCCTCACACACCCACACCAGTTTCTGATCCGATCCACGGGCAGATTTAATGCCATAAACATGTGGCGTTGACAGATTATGATCGCATGCATGCCATCTTCGTGGTGCTAAGAGTTTAAAGGTTAAGCAGCAGGAGTTTGCACAAAATTGGCTCAGTTATTGAGAATTAATGTGCTGTACTGTAAGTTAATATTGTATCATGACACCCAAAGTTAACTCAGATGTTTAACTATTTAATGTTAGCTATCATGTTTATTTTGTTTCTGAGGATGCTCAGCATCAGTGGTTGAAGTGCCAAAGTCAAGTACAGTTTGATGGAAGTTATTATCATTATTGTTGTAGTTATTCTTGATTTGTTATTATGATGAGTAGTAGTAGTAATTTTGTGGTGGTGGTGGTAGTAGTAGTAATTATTATGCCTCTGCCACCGTAAGGTGCAGGAGGCATTATGTTTTCGGGTTGTCCGTCTGTCTGTCCGTGCGTCCGTCCCGGAACCTTGTGAACACGGTATCTCAAAGGCTAATGAAAGGAATTTCACCAAACTTTCACCATTTGTGCGCTTTGGGACAAACATGAACTGATTTAGATTTTGAGATCAAAAGGTCTAAAGTCAAGGTCACTGTGAGGTCAAATGTCTGTCCGAAAGCCTTGTGAACACAAGATCTCCAAGGCAAATGAAAGGAATTTCACCAAACTTTCACCATTTGTGCATTTGGGGACAAAGACAAACTGATTAGATTTTGAGATCAAAAGGTCTAAGGTCAAGGTCACTGTGAGGTCAAATGTCTGTCCGAAAACCTTGTGAACACAATGTCTCCAAGGCTGATACACATAATTTCACTAGGTCAAGATTACTGAGAGGTCAAATGTCCATCCCCAAATCACAACTTAATGCGTGTAGTCTACCGGGCGGAGACATCCCCATCGATGGCGTCGAGTTCTATCTAGTTTTGAGTATGTATTTATTTATGATTGTTGTAGATGTTCTTTTTATATTATTATTATTAGTAGTAGTAATTTGCGCTGGCACAAATTGTTACTCTCAGGCCAAGTTTACATTAGACCGTATCTGTCTCGTTTTCTTCGCGGATGCACTGTCCGTTTACATTAAACCGCCTGGAAACGCCGGGAAACGGGAATCCGCCAGCGTCCACGTATTCAATCCAGATCGTGTCAGCTCCGGTGCTGTGTAAACATTGAGATACGCGGATACGCTGTGCTGAGCTCTAGCTGGCGTCGTCATTGGACAACGTCACTGTGACATCCACCTTCCTGATTCGCTGGCGTTGGTCATGTGACGCGACTGCTGAAAAACGGCGCGGACTTCCGCCTTGTATCATCTTTCATTAAAGAGTATAAAAGTATGAAAATACTGCAAATACTGATGCAAATACTGCCCATTGTGTAGTTATGATTGTCTTTAGGCTTGCCATCCTTTCACTTGCAAGTGGTAAGTGATATGCGCTGGGATCACACACACAGCGGCTCAGTCCCGAATCACAGCTTGTGCGCTTCACTCACGTGCTCTGTGAGCTGCGCAAGGCCGGAGTGCGCACCCTTCAGAGGGCACTCGCTGTTCAGGGCGGAGTGATTTGGAGCGCAGGATGCCTGCGGAGCCGAGCGTATCCGTGTATTGGTGTTGCTGTGTGCACGCAAATCGTGTATTGGTGTTGCTGTGTGCACACTAATCGTTTTAAAAACGTTAATCTGATGATCCGCTGATACGGTCTAATGTAAACATGGGCTCACTCAGGATCTTTCTACTATAATAATAATAATAATAATATCATCCTAATGTTTTTTTTTTGGGGGGGATGCTATTTCTCCCTCAGTTTTCAACCAATCATCACCAAATTTCACATGAACACCCCTGGGCTGAATTAAGTTGCTATGACTTTTGGTGCTGATCTGGATCACCGAACTGGAATGATCCATGAAAAATGGGCTTTTTTCCCCCCTCACCATCATTGTCTATCTTTTACTGTTCCGGATCTATAGGGTATGGTGACAGGCATCCCAGTTTGTAAGAGCTAGTGCAAATCACTGTGACTTTAGTCACAGTGTCTATTGAGTTGTTTATGACTGTTTTATTATTTTTTAAATTATTTTGAGTAGAAGTTGTAATTTTTTTAGTTTATTATTGCTGTTTTGTTATTTTTTGATTATTATTGCAGTAGTTATTTTTAGTTGTGATTATTATTGTAGTAGTATTTATCATCAGTAATAGTAGCAATTATTTTTAGTAGCTGCTGCTTGTGGTGGTTATCGCAATTTAGTAGATTATTATTATTTATTTATTATTATTATTATTATTATTATCATCATCTACTTGTTATTATTTTTAGTTATTATTGCTGGTGTGTCTGATACTGGAGCCACTCTGTAAACCTTTTTCTTTTCCATCTGCAGTTTGAATAACCTTGACAGAGTTCTCTGAACATCCTGTTTCACAGAAACACCCTGAGATTCTGTTCAGTATTTGAGTGAACTGGTTGAATTCCCGTGTTTGCTGAGAGAGAGAGAGAGAGAGAGAGCCTGTTGCAGTGTTCACAGTTTTCCAAAAGAGGGAGACACATCACTAGAGAGGATAAAGAAGGCATGAGACAGATGAACTGGGCCCAAGCTTTTGGTAACTCCCAGTAGATCTGTTGCAAACATCTGCTCCGAAAAAAATTCTAATCATTGGTAAATTGGTGTGGTGTACGGGGACAAAGACTCTCAGGGACTTGCTGTTATTGGAAGATAATCAGCTTCGGGGTGGTGATATTAACTCCGCTTCACGTGGGCCCACAACACCGCCCTCCATCGCTGATCAGTTTTCTAGAATAGCTCACCGCATTGTTTTTTTTTTTTTTTTTAATTCCTTAGTAACATAACATTACTTTTAAAATATTAAACGCTAGCCGGTTGCCAGAATTCCCCTTTAATTATGAAGACCGAAAAATGTCTGGCGTCGCCACAGACGTGTTGCGTGAAGAGTCAGGAAGAGATTAACAAGATTCAGAAATGAATGATGGTTATTTTGTTCTTGTGCTTCAGTACTATTAATTTGCCTTCTGTCAGACAGCTTTTGAAAGGGGAAAAAAAAGGAGGAGGAGCTTTTTCTGTTATGGTTGTCATGGCAACTTGTATTTTGGTTTAGGAGAAGGTGTGCAGGGGAAATAGGTGTGTGTGTGTGTGTGTGTGTGTGTTTCCTCTGCAGGTAAGAGGCCAGAGTTCAGGAAACAGCTTTATGGTGTTCTCGTGTTCTTTTCACTGACAAAACCCACAAATGTGCTGCCTTCTTTTGACTGTTCACCCGAAGAAGAAAGAAAAAAAAAAACCATGATGGAAACTACCGAGTGAATTTTTTTTTTTTCTCTGCTTTATAATGACGGCTTCTAAAAACACTGAGGCACAGACCAGTAATCACTTTCACACTACATTGCAAAACTTAACACGCATGCAATAATCATCACTGACACTTTCAATGATCTGTTCCTTTGTCTGGCCAGTTCTGGAAGAAGTTTGTCTTTGTTTTCATCAAATTTGAAGGCACACATTCCTTTAATAAATAAAGGACTAAACAGGTCTGACAAAAGAATTGCAAAAGCCTAATAAAGTACAATGCAATAAATACAACCTTGTAAAATGTGACGATAAATGTTTGAGCCATTATCAAAGTATTATGAAAATTCATATCTGGCAAAAACAACTTCCATTTGTGATTAGTTGGGACAAGTTATAGAGCATGTTGTGCAACTTCATGCCACAAGTTTCAAAGCAATTTGAGCCATCTATCCATCCATACCATTTATCTGTCGGGGTCATGGCAGAAGTTGGAGCCAATTCCAGCTGACTTTGGGTGAGAATGGCGGGGTACACCCTGCGCAGGTCATCAATCTATTGCAGGGCTAAAACAGAGAGACCCCTTTTCAACCAACAGGGAATGGGTTCTTGAACTGGTTCCATTCAGGATTCTTTGAACCTTGGTGCCAGCTAACAAACTGGCCCACGTTTCACCAGTTTTGAGTGGAACCGTTGTAATCAAGGTTGCATCATGAACGGAGGGCGCTGCGCAATTCACAACAGGAGTAAACAGACGTAAGATGGCAGAGTGCATTGATTACCTGCAAGCTTTTGTTCTGTTATTAGTTCATCCGGCCGACAGGCGATGAGCTTATGCCATCATGTGTCGTCTGTTGTCCGTCGTCCACATTTCACGAAAATCACTATTTCTCCTTCAATTCTTCATTGATTTTTTAAAAATTCTTTTTGACAAAAAAGTCGGTCTGCCTGGGGTGCATATGGCTTCTACCCAAACTTGCATAATGGCAATTAATAATGAAGTTATGGAGTAATTAAGCCCTAATAAGCAGTTTCCACACAAATTGCTGCTTCTCGCTCAGTTCTTCACTGATTTTGATTCTTTCTGGCATGAAGGTAGGGGTGCCTAGGGGTGCATATAACATCTACCTAGATTTACTTAATTACAATTATTAATGAAGTTATGGACTAATTAAGCTTTAATGAGCAGTTCAACAAAAATCACTTCTTCCCGATCAATTCCTCGTTGTTTTGCATTCTTTCTGGCAAGTGTATATAGCTTCTGTATATAGCTTGCAACATTTATTGCGCACTTTAGATTGTTCCTTCTGGACTAGGCGGGGCCGGAGTGAGCTGTTCTGTTATTACAAATTTTTTGCAGTCCCATTCCCCAAAGATCTATCCTTCCGTTGAGTTCTCCATTGCTGTGCTCTGCTTCCTCTCCAAACTAATGGCATGCCCACTGATCTCGTCACAGTTCATGCTGTAAAAACCATCTATGTTTTTGTTCCAGCTGGGAACCAATTTATTTTTGGTCGAAATGCTCTGAACAGTTCAAAATTTGGTGCACAAACAAGAACAGAACCCATTTCCTGTTGTTCATCTCTTACCCCTTTTTGACCAATCATTCAGGCTCGTATTCACACCTATGGGCATTTTAGAGTAGCCAGTTGACTTCATCTGCATATCTTTTGGACTGGAAACCAGAGCACCTGAAGGAAACCCACACAGGCACAAGGAGAACATGCAAACACCACACAGAGAGGCCCCGGTTGGTCCTGACGCTCGAACCCAGAACTTGCTTGCTGTGTGGCGACAGTGCTAACCACTGCACCACCGTGCCACCCACATTTAAATTGGCTTTTAAATAAATTCTTCGACCCAGCAGCAAATCATCATTCAGTTTTTGTTTCTGATTCAAAGTGCTGGGAGTCGATCCCAAGAGAAGTCAGTTCAGGTACCTGATTCCAGGTATTTACAAGTAGGAGTCAAGTTCAAAGTTTTGGAGTCAATTCCACATGCTGAAAACGATTCACTTTTGGATAGTCACCTTTTTTTAATTGGTCTGCTTGGAATGAGTTGAAATGTACATAAGAGCCTCCGTCTGCTCATCAGTTAATCATAAAATCATGAAAAAAATTTATTAATTAATAACTTAGATGGCTAAGTCAATATAGGCTACACAGGCGAATCATTTACAGTGTGTGGAACTGAATCCATAGCTTTTAAGATCGACTCTTAACTGATTGATTGCTTAATCGATTGATAAAGAAGTTAGCTGCAGTCCCATTTTATTTGATCCCAAATCTGTTTAACTCCATCACAGTTTGCTCAGCATTTAAGTTCATGCTGCACGGTAATAAGCAAAACTTGATGAAGTTAGTTTGTTTATTCATCGAGATAATCTGACATAAGTGTTGTTCATCCTACGATCCAGCAGTGTCTTTCTTCACCTGGGACGTAATATCACTAATAACCACGCACTGTATATCGAATACAAATGTATCGAGCGAGTTCTCGCGTCAACATGCAGCAGAACCAAACGTCTGTTCCTCTTTGGACCGATTTCACATGTGGCAGTGTTTATAGTGCGCTCGAGGCACGGAGGGCTTTCTCATGAGCCGAGTCTGTAATTACAGGACAGCTCGTTTAATCTCTGCTGGCTTTTCTAACTGAAATGAAAACATCCACACACACAGTTGCTGTCATGCAAACCCGGGTTCTGCTTTCTTGTTCTCCCACAGTAGACCTGCAGTATAAAGTCAAGCTTCAGCAAGGTCTGACTTTTCAAGAGCGACTCGGTGGTGAAATACTGTTAGACAAAACAAGCATTCAGGACTTTTATTAAGGTTGGAAGAAAAATGTTCAGTAATGGTTCTTTCACTCACTTCTGATCCTTACAGCAAGCAAATATTTCATAGTCTAGCAGTGACTTGATTTGGCATAGGTTTTGTCGGATACTCTAATGATTACTCGGCATCATTTTCATCTGATCGTAATGATCCGTGTTTTGCCTTGTGCCGAGATCAGACGACATGATGTTTTTGTCTTTGATGGTCACCATGTTGGATTAGGGAATCATAGTGCCATAAATGATTGACGTGTCTTGGTCGGGAGACTGGCAACACTACAGTTTTGACCCCCACCAATGATCGTTAATGTCCTTGCATGTTGTCAGGGAGGAGGGTCAAGAAATTGTCAATCATGACTATCGAGGAACATGTCATAGGAGTTGTCAAACTAGTCAAGAAAATGCAAAAGTTCTGGCATGCTAGGCTTTTCATCAGGGTGTTCTTGGGCATCCCAGATGCCACATCGCTGTTCCTCAGTTTTGTCACACTACAAGGCCCGTTCAGCATTCCCAACGTTCATATTTGGGCCCCACCCTGGAAATTTGTGTAGTTTGATCCTGGCATTGTTAACTGCAGTCGAGAGAGAGAGAGAGAAACAAGAGTCATCAGGAGATGACATCCTGGCCTCCACGTGAAACCCCACTCCGAATTTTCCTCAGTTGAATCGGTTGCCGTGGAAACATGGATAATAGATTAAAAAAAAAAAAAGATCATCTTTTGGCTGCTTCCATTCGGGGTTGTCACAGCGGATCGGTTCTGCATCTTTGATTTGGCATAGGTTTTATACCAGATGTCCTTCCTGATGCAACCCTCCCGCGTCTATCTAGGCTTGGGACTGGCACTAAGTATACACTAGCTTGTGCGATCCCATTGGCTGGGTATTTTACCTAATCTGCATGTCTTTGGACTGTGGGGGAAACCAGAGCACCTGGAGGAAACCCACGCAGACACGGGGAGAGCATGCAAACTCCACACAGAAAGGAGGTTCGAACCCAGAACCTTCTTGCTGTGAGGCGACAGTGCTAACCACGACACCACCGTGCCACTGAGAGATAAAAATAATCATGTGAAAATAAATTGCTGTGATGTAAGAGGAATTAAGCCTTCCTTGATGTGCTGAATTGAGGTATTTCACCTGACGTCACAGGGTCACGTGACGCCCCGGTGTCCGCCATTTTGAAGGTCAAGCTAGCTAATGTCAACAACATAGTAGCTAGTATGTTACTGTAGCAATGTTTACGTTCAGTCATTTGGATGACTGTTAAAACCTTTCAGTCTCAAGTTTTTCCTTTACTGCATTTACTAGTTTACTGTAATTATGATCCGGCAGCTATTTACACCGGATCCAGTGTAAATAGCTGTCGGAGCGCGCTCCGGCTTGCTCCCCCTCAAATTAAGCAGCGCGCTCCGGCTTGCACCCGGAGTGCTCCGGCCGAGGTTCTGGAGCGCGCTCCAGCTTGCTCCCCCTCAAATTAAGCAGCGCGCTCCGGCTTGCTCCCGGAGCGCGCTGCTTAATTTGAGGGGGAGCAAGCCGGAGCGCGCTCCGGCAGCTATTTACACTGGATCCGGTGTAAATAGCTGCCGGATCATAATTACAGTAAACTAGTAAATACAGTAAAGGAAAAACTTGAGACTGAAAGGTTTTAACAGTCATCCAAATGACTGAACGTAAACATTGCTACAGTAACATACTAGCTACTATGTTGTTGACATTAGCTAGTGCTAACAGCTAGCTGCTAGTACACTGCTACAACACAGACACCGACCCTAATAATACAGTTCTTGGTCATTGCCTGGTAACAGCAAATTTATAACGGGCCATGTCTCAACAGACTAAGAAGTTATTTCAATGACATTTAATAGCATTTTGTTTATCCTGAGGACCGAAAGTAAATGAAAATGTGAACAAACCTTAGCTGTAATCAGATGGCGACCACTGGCTCCAGGGACGACCCGCTGATGTAGGCATGTTACCCAGCCTGACACAAAATATTTGTAGGTATCCAAACTCTTATACGCTTTCAGATCAATACCTGTGTATGGCGATGGGTTTTTAACGACATAGGTATACAGATCATGTGGGCCGAAGTCAGGTAAAGACGAGGGCTTCGTGTACTTCCGTACGTCAGTGAACAATCCTGGTGGAAGCAGGTAAATGTCGTTCTCTAAGCCTGCTAACCTCAATTTTTGCAAATACCTCTCCCTCTGCTCTCCCTGTAAATGCCCTACGTCGCTGGATAGTGAAGGTGTTTTCTGCATCTCGCTCCTTTTTCTTTTATGTTTTTCGTTTGTCGCCTTCCTCGCATTCAAACTGATTCGAGCCGTGACGTCCAAAACGGCAGCCTAACGATGCATCACATGACTTGGTCACGTGGGTGAAAAACCTCAATATGCTGTTATTGGGAAATGATCATCTAACGTCTGGTAATATTGATTCTGCTTCATCACACCATCCTGGTCATTGACTGGTTTCCTTTTAAGAGCGCACCCCAGTACTTATTAAAGTCACATAGTCAGACTATATAAACAATTGAACCGATGGTCATAGTTATGTGTATCTTGTGTGTCAGTGTCATGAGTAATAAGTGTATCAGGCTGCCGTGTTCCAGGAGGGGAGTGGGGGGGCATCTCAAATACATTGTACTATTTGCAATATAATGCATGCACTGCAACAAAACTGAAATATAGGACTTTCCCTGAAAACGCAGGACGTCTGGTCACCCTCTTTTCTTCCTGTGTAGCGCATGATGCTTCCTGATAGGTACGCCGTCCAAGAATGCTTCTCACATAGCGTGTAATGAAAGCACAAGATTTATTAGCAGGGATTTTCTTTTTGCTTCATGATTTGGAAACCCATGAGGCCTGTTTGGGGGGGGGGAGACAGAACGCAATGTTCCAAAGTAAGGTATTTCCAAAATTGTCCAATTTCGTTCTTCAGTGTGATTATTTTTTTTTTCCAGACTGCAGTTAAATAACCACTAGGGGGACTCTTGATGGAAGGAAGAGTGAAGTAAGTGTGTGTGTGTGTGTGTGTGTGTGTGTGTTTATATCCCAGGAAGGAGACCACATTCCAAGACAAAAGCAAACCTTTGTTAATTTCATGACCTAAACAAGGATTAGTGCTACTCTCCCTTTTCAAACAAAAACTTTCAATCGTTTTTTTTTTGCTTTTGTCATCTCTGCCAGCGATTTTAAGGATGCGTCTTGTTATGAATTCCTTTTGAAATCCATTTTCACGTCTCCTTAGTGCACAGAGCAAACAGACTTGGGCTCGAGTGGGTGAAATCGTGCATTAACCACCTACACTCGAGAGTTAATTACACAGCACCTTCGCCAAATTGCACGATGGAATAAAAATAAAAGGCCAAGCGCACAAAGGTAAGTGGTTATGACAGCACGCAGTGTGGCCTACAAGTACATATTAGGCTCCAGTGTTTACAGCACAGGCTGTAGGTGGATCAGTCCATTTATGGTCATTTCCTGAGCTCAGGAAGTGTCTCAGTGGGGTCCAGGACAAGACACTTGTTTTCTTGATCAATCGACTCTGTTGTTCTGCTTGAAGGAAATCATGGTGAAGCCACTGAACACTTCTTTGGATCCTGTTTTGTTACATTGGAATTTTGTGTGTGTGTTTTTTCAAGATGTTTGTTCAGTGTTGTGATCTGATTACAAAAAAAAAAAAGATGAGCCACAGCTTTATGATGTTTCAGTCCAGGATCATGAGGCCTCAGCTTGTGATGATTCATGTTCACAAGTTTCCAGGTTGTCCAAGTTTTATTGGCGCATTCAATTATTTTCCATTTCTCACTTTAAAGGATTATGGCAGAACAGTTTTAGCCTAAACTATTCATCGCTGTGGGTGTACAATTACTATGAACAGACATTTAACACTTAGTCCATGAAATCGAGTCACACATGAGCTGACCGCTGACGAGGCGTGTAGCACCGAGTTGGCTATTGCTGGGTTTCAGTCACGTGACTTTTCTTAGCGGTTTTACTGGAAGTGAAATAGCTGGTGGTCTAAACAGCTGCCGTAGTGCAAACAACTAGCGATAACTTGTCAGCGTATGCTTGTAATCTAGAATATTTAAAACAATCTAGAAGTATTTAAAACATTAAATGGGATGGGACCCAGCTACCTACTGGATATGTTTCAATTATATGCACCAACTAGGTCTCTAAGATCACAAGAGAAAAACTTGCTAGTAATACCAGCTGTCAAAACGAAGTGTGGTGAAGCAGCCTTTAGTTGCTATGCTGCTAAGGTTTGGAACCAACTTCCAGATGATATCAAAAATGCTCCTACTGTTGTTAGTTTTAAATCCAGGCTCAAGACAAAGCTGTTTTCAGATGCTTTCACTTGATTAATTTTTACCTAAGTAATTAATTTCCTTTAACATAATTTCTTTTAATTTTGATTTTAATGATTTTACTTTCTTTATTTTAATTTCTTTTTAATCTTGGATTTTAATGATTTTACTTTAATTCTTTGTTACTGTGATCCTTGTAGATTTTGTCTGCGGGATGATTTTTGGTGATCCTCGTAGATTGTGTCTGCGGGACGATTTTTTGGTGATCCTCGTGGAAGAGCCACGGGAAGAGCGCGCTTTATGTGATATTTGTGATCCTCGTAGATTTTGTCTGCGGGACGATTTTTTGGTGATCCTCGTGGAAGAGCCACGGGAAGAGCGCGCTTTGTGTTAAACCCGTAATAATAATTAATCTCGAGGCTGATTAACTTTATTTCATTTTATTATTTTATTTCTACTATTGTTTAATTCTTATTTTTCTTCCACAATTATTTTATGTAATTTTATTTTCTATTGTTTACTGTTCTGCTTTTACTTCTGTAAAGCACATTGAACTGCCACTGTGTATGAAATGTGCTATATAAATAAACTTGCCTTGCCTTGCCTAGAAGCCACTGCTGGCTTTAGATGTATTCAGAAAATTGCTATGTGCAATGGAATCGACCCCTGCAGTCTGGGAAAGAAGGATTTGTCATACGATCTCGAAAACTACGCTTCAGTCGAGTTCCCCGACATCTCGAACTATCTGGTGTTGCAGATGTCCTTCTACACCGCAAAACAGATGAAAGCGTGGAAGAGTATGGAGGCTTACGACTTTTTTGTATGTGGCTGGGTAAAGGACCTCGCTACCAAGTAGCTGCCCAATGAATCCTGGGGTATTTTTTTTTGTTTTTTTTCTTTTTAAGCTTTTCGTTCGCGTCTTTACAACGAAGCACTGCAACTTGAAGTGTAAACAAACCAGTTGGCTTGATTCTCACTTGTGTTGGCTCTTATCTCTCAGGTAAATCATTCACAAAGATCATCAGAAACCCCTTTAAAGACCTGGATCTTAGTTAAACAAGACGGAGAAGTGATCACGGCACATTGTAACTGTACGGCTGGTTAAGAATTTTGTCGCGACCTTCATGCATATGGACTGAGTGAGGAGTAAACAAAGAAACAGCTGGGGATTTTAGCGCTTCGTGACTTAAAGTACCGTAAAATAATGACAAATAGCAAGAAAAGTACTTGGAAAACACGAAGGACAGAGCTGAGAGGGAGATACAAACCTTTCACCAAGTGTGTTTGTGACACCGCTTCATGGCTGTTGCCTGTATCAGTAAACTTTAGAAAATCACCATATCAACAGCTGAATACTTTTCAAACGGTAGCATAGTAATGATAACGTAACCCAGAAAGAACACTCGCTGGCTGTGCTGTGAAAATTGTACCTGCAGACGCTCATTTGAGTTTCCAAATCTGTCATGAATATTTTCTATCGTGAATACTATCATTAAAAAGCTTATAATTTCTGCTTCCCAAAGAAATGTCGTGTTAAGATCTGTTCAGTACTTTGGGAGTAACGTCAGGTTGAAGTTGGTACGATAGAGTTTACTCTCTGCTCGCGTGACGTCGGGAAACTACCGGTGCTTTTTGAGTCACAGGAAAGCGGTCAAGCGCTCTCTCTTCTGATTGGTTTCTGACTGGATTACTTCTGAATATCAATCAGATCACTTTTATAGGGATGTTCTTTCGCTCTCACTGTTTCTGAAGAAGTATTCATCAAAATTTTCTATCTGATAGTTTTGTTGATAAGATTCACGGGAGACTTTGAAGTGAGTTTTCATAGCTTTACCTACTTATTTTCTCATCTCATTATCTCTAATCGCTTTATCCTGTTCTACAGGGTCGCAGGCAAGCTGGAGCCTATCCCAGCTGACTATGGGTGACAAGTCGCCAGGTCATCACAGGGCTGACACATAGACACAGACAACCATTCACATTCACACCTACGGTCAATTTTGAGTCACCAGTTAACCTAACCTCCATGTCTTTGGACTGTAGGGGAAACCAGAGCACCCGGAGGAAACCCACGCGGACACAGGGAGAACATGCAAACTCCACACAGAAAGGCCCTCGCCGGCCACGGGGCTCGAACCCGGACCTTCTTGCTGTGAGGCGACAGCGCTAACCACTACACCACCGTGCCGCCCTCCTACTTATTTTTTCAAATTAAACTTATTCCTGTAAATAAATAAAACAACTAATTTTAGAATATAACTGAGTTGTTTTAATGAACAATATTGAGACCTTAGTGGTCGGAATGATATTTTAAAAACCGGAAGTCAGAAATGCGAGTGTCAGTTTCAATTCAATTAATGTTTATTGGATGTGGCTCACATAAATATGCTCCCAGCTGGTAAATCTATATTTCCTTTTTTAATTTGAATAGAGAATGGTGGATGTGAATGACATTCAATGCTTATTTATGCATATTTTATAATTAACGTTTATTTCTCCTTCTTTGTGATGTATAAATGAGGGTTAAAATCAGCTTTGTTACACAAAGCCATTTGGTGAAACTTTGAGGAAGAGAGTGTACCAATTTAATGTTTTTACCTAATTAGCATAATTAAATACTAATTTGTATATCTTCTTTTTTGCTAAATTTTCACACTTTGTATTCAGTATACAACCATCTACAGTGGTGCTTGAAAGTTTGTGAACCCCTTAGAATTTTCTATATTTCTGCGTAAATATGACCTAAAACATCATCAGATTTTCACACAAGTCCTAAAAGTAGATAAAGAGAACCCAGTTAAACAAATGAGGCAAAAATATTATACTTGGTTATTTATTTATTGAGGAAAATGCGCCAATATTACATATCTGTGAGTGGCAAAAGTATGTGAACCTCTAGGATTAGC
The DNA here is from genome assembly GCF_027579695.1 of Neoarius graeffei. Lineage (NCBI taxonomy): Eukaryota > Metazoa > Chordata > Actinopteri > Siluriformes > Ariidae > Neoarius > Neoarius graeffei. The sequence goes on from NC_083594.1 coordinate 12,687,866, forward strand.
AGTTAATTTGAAGGTGAAATTAGAGTCTGGTGTTTTCAATCAATGGGACGACAATCGGGTGTGAGTGGGCACCCTGTTTTATTTAAAGAACAGGGATCTATCAAAGTCTGATCTTCACAACACATTTGTGGAAGTGTATCATGGCACGAACAAAGGAGATTTCTGAGGACCTCAGAAAAAGCGTTGTTGATGCTCATCAGGCTGGAAAAGGTTACAAAACCATCTCCAAAGAGTTTGGACTCCACCAAAGGACAGTCAGACAGATTGTGTACAAATGGAGGAAATTCAAGACCATTGTTCCCCTCCCCAGGAGTGGTCGACCAGCAAAGATCACTCCAAGAGCAAGGCGTGTAATAGTCTAGCAAGGTCACAAAGGACCCCAGGGTAACTTTTCTAAGTAATATAAACCTGTTGACTGCTGCTGTTCTAGAAAATCAGTCAACACCTTCTGACCTGGACTTAGGCTTGGATTATAAGTGCATTTTGAAGTGTGTTGAAATCATTGTCCATCACTCTATAAAGCTGAACAGAGTGGGAACTTGGGCAGTGCTGTATTCATGGCAACTGTTTATTGGTTGATCTACATCAGAGTATTGATAACTTGACACCGAATGAGAAAAGAGCTACAGGGAATGAGAGAGAAATGTGGGTGTGGGATAGACTGGCTATCTAAGGATGCATTTTATCAAGCATCACTGTCCTCTCTGGTCAGTGTCTAGTTATCAAGCCAGCACTCCAGATCGTGACCTTTAAAGGTTACGGGAAAGAGGATTCTACAGATAAAGCAGAAGGAATCAGCTTCATCAGACAGTGGGGGAAGACCAGGTGTCTTGGAGATAGCAGATTAGTGCAAATCACAGTGAGTCAATTGCAAAATGTGAGGGCCTGTAAAACGACCCTGCAGTGAATAACACCTTGAGTTGAATTATTGATCACTGTGAGTCATTGCAGGGCAGTAAATCAGGATTTCACAACTGCAACACCGTTCTAATGATGAAACGGTAATCTGTGCAACGTTAACCCAGCTAGCAGCTTTATAACATGATGGTTTGAGATGTCTTTTGGCTCTGAGAATGTTTATTTGGTAATGAACACCTTTGCTGCAACAATGTTTACCTGGAGGAACATTAACTTTCCTTAAGGTTAGATTTTGTCTAACTGAGAATCAACTTTTTGTCAAACTTTTAGTACAGAAGCAATTTTTAGGACATGTTTAACCAAACCTCGCCAAATACTTTGCTAATGGTCCTGATGATGCTCTTTGTAGAGATATTCCTGCCACAGAGAGTGAAAAATATTAGTCTAAAATGGAGAATCTTCCATTGATTTTAAAATAAATCTTACATTAGTGTTGTACTTGAGATTGGTTTTGGTCTCAAGACCACTTTTTGAAGGGCTCGGTCTCATCTCCGAATCGACCGCATTTTTACTCTGTCTTATCTCAGACATGTAGGACTTGGGATTTTTATTTCAATACCACAACTGTAGGGATTTTGCTAAATTGCCTATGTATTGTCTGATTTATTTGTTAACATCATTACTGTGGTTGGATGTAAAGCTTCCTGCTTCAAATGCAACCAATCATTTGACTTGTTGCTAATTTGAAATTTTCGTTGCTGTTAACGGCTGTCACCCCTCCGCCACCCCCTTCACACCCACTGGTCTGGTCCTAGTCTTGACTCGGTCTTGCCCTGCCTTGGTCTTGGTCTCAATCCCTCAAAGTCTTGGTCTTATCTCGGTCGCTATACACCCTAGTCTTGGTCATGGTTTATGTGGTCTTGACTACAACACACATCTTGCATACTTCCTTTCTACCAATATGAACTAGGTGCTAGTTTGGGTTGGTGCTCGTGCCAGGTTGGAGTAGGTTCAACGTGCGAACCTTCTAAGAACTGGTTTGCTTTTCCATGGGCTAGAGAGTCACCACAGAGCCACATCATTATATCACCTGTATACGTCTCTGGTTTCACAATAACATTGGTGGACTAATGGATTAGGCAGTCACAAAGTTTTAGTTCATCTTGTTGGTCATGATAATCCCGCCCCCAGCCCTGATGTGAGTGGTTTTTGACTGTAGAACAGCAGTGTCAATGCTGCTGTCGTTCTTTGGCTGTCAAAATGCAAAGAACTGGTTCAAGATTAAAGCTGATTTTATACTTCTGTGTTGAACCTACATCGTTGGTACGGCATCAACACTCGCACAGGGTGAAGCATTCATACTTGCGTGTAAGGTACGCATCTCCTAGGAGGCGCTATCGCACAAAACACACCAGAATTTACTCCTTCAGAGTTTATCATCAAGCATTGAAGCTTTATCATTGAGCGTCAATGCTTTTATACTCAATTCTTTCATCTTTTAAAGCTGAGCTGAAAACTTTTTCCCCTCAGTATTTTCACCGACATTTCAGATGTATTCAAATTTTTTTTTTTTCCTTCATGAGGCCTACTTCCCAGTTTTTCAAGAACTTGATACATTATGGAGCACTTGCATGTGACGTCACAGCCGATCCAGATTGTGACAGACGCCATCTTGTCGGTCAAACGCCATATTTCCGCCTTCTACTTCTACCTTTTCTTCTGGAAAACCCTACTATATACAATTCTACTACAACGGCTGCGGCTACAAGCTCTCCCTACCTGTGCACGTTTTTTTATGTTTTTTGTGTGTATTTTTGCGTGTTGTTCGTCTGTACCGGACTTCAATATCCACTACAACCGTATGGACTTACTGGACATTGGTTTCCAGCAGAAAATGACGGTTTGTAGCGATTTCCATCGCATGCACAACATTCCGGACGAGATAGCGAGACCAGCGGGGTCTCCGTGGATTGTTATCGGAAGCAAAGCGAAGGAGGCGGCGCCGGGAGCGGAAGCAAAAGCGAGGCTGCAGAGCCGGCTGGAATTACCTTATTCTATTCTATAATCGGCTGGTCAGTGCTATACTCAATACTTAAGTGACTTACCCATCCAATGAGGATTATTTTCTTGTTTACAAGATGCCACATCTGAGTCGCTGACAAATCCTGAATTTCTGTAAAGATAACTGTGCAGAGATTTATAAGCACGCAGTGCTTCACCACTGAACAGCGAGGGAAAGTTCATGAGGTAATTATACACGTCCGGGTATTCCACTGGCAGTTCAACATCCACTGACACGGTCGTGAAAACTACATCCGGTAAGCCATAAGGGTCACTAATCTGTAGATCGTTTATTTTAGACATATATCTAGTTATCTGTTCATTAGAAAAATGAGCCGTGTAGTCCGTCGGTTGAAATTGATCCATTCTGTATACGAGTGCAACAATATTCAGCTGTGTTTTTTACCGACAAGATGGCGGCTGTGTACTTTCCGGTCACGTGACTGCAAGATCTCTATTGTTTAGCCTAAAACTGAAACCACTATATTTTGACCATTTTCAGTGCATCCCTGATAGGATCATATTAGTGGACTCAAAAGGCTTTCACCACAACACTGCATTTATTTAAAGCAGGGAACTCGGTTAGGACAAGGGCACCGGGCAGAATGTTACTGATGCAAGAGGGGTATGACAGAGTTCAACTGTCAAGCTTTTCAGATTCATATGGTAGGTCAACTGGTTCATATGGTGTTTTTATTGGGAATAACAAAGACTGCTCTTCTGGGGTTCTGTGCATAAAGGTTGATTTTGACTTTTTGGTATTTCCATCTCACCCCTCACCTGTGACATGGCATTTCCATCTTACCCCTCTATTTAATCCCCCCCCCAACCCTTATCATGTAAAGCTTCTATTAGTTCTATGTGAGTATTTTTTTTTCTTCTTGAAAAGCGACCTCGAAGAATAAAGTGTTTTTTGTATTAATATTATTTAATAGTCAAAAGTGATAGTTGAGTAGTAATAGATATAAATCCTTAATATCAGGACTGCAAAATGTCGTCTTTTTTTTTTTTTTTTTTTGTCCGAGAATAATTAACCCATAGCATGTTTTCCGTTTGACATAAGAGAAAACATTGGGATGAATTTAGGTGGTTTGTCACACAGAGTTGGGATAAACAGCTTAAGTTCTACAGAAGGACTCTCTGCTCTGTCAGGAAGGGGGATAATGCACCGTGGCTCAGTGGGGGGGCTTCCTCAAACGCTGATAAACAGGCCGACTGATTCTCCTCGGGCGGAATGTGAACTTAAACAAAACCCCTGCTGGGAATCACAAGCTGAAGCGATTGCGTTTTAGAAGGCTGAGGTCTCTGAACATACCGTATGGCACTCTGTGTTTGTGTGTAAATATGAAACCACTCAAACTGGCAAAAATGATCAAATGAGAGAGAATAATTAAAATGATGAAATAATGTGTCAATGATATAGCGTTTTTACATCATTACCACTCTGACATCATTGTGCTTCGAAGCAGCAATTTAAAAGCAATTCAGTGCACCGTTACCATGAGAGTATTCTGAAGAACATACTGAAGAAGCCGAGCTGCATTTGACTGGAAGTTTTGCTTGAAAGTGATGTAAGGATGGTTCTAAATTTTTCCATGCCCTTCTTGGAAGATTCCATCTCTCTCGAGCATTCCTCAAATCCTCAAACGTGTTGTGTATTTGCAAAGCCTTGGGGAGTGGAGTTAACTGTGAGTGACACACTCCGTCATCACCTAAAATGTTAGCCAAGGTCTGGAATAGTTAGACGATGATATTCACAGTAGTAGTCTGGTCTGTGTTGACTGACTGATGGACAGGGGTGCAGTGGGCGTGGTACGCGGGGGTACGCCGTCCACCCACTTCTCCTGAGGTGAGATTCAAAAAAAAAAACCAACTGTCATTCAATAGCCTGAGTTTATACGCTCTACAGTAAGTGACACGTGCCTTTGTGCTCATCATCAATGCCCCCCCCCCCCCCCCAATCGAACGTTACGTAAAATGTAGCGACGCAAAGTAGAATGCATTCTAAACGCAGCCATTATACGGATTTTATTTTTTCACTTTCGAGGCAGCACGATCTGTCGGTTTAATGCTTTATGATCTTTGAAGTTCTAATGCGATTTTTGCTCAGTATAGGCCTGTGATTTTGAATAGCCAAATAATAACAGTAGGGTCTCTCTCTCTCTGTGTGTGTGTGTGTGTGTGTGTGAGATTTCCGGGTGTTCATGGTAGCAGCACCGAGAGGGCAACAGAACTGATATAATCGCCTGCCTGGTCATCCTTACGCGGATAATTTTCACCACATACTGTATTATATATATGATTTGAAATTCATAATCTTTGTGGCCTTCCTGTTTACTGTTTTGTTGTACATCCAAAAATGTGAAATGACAATAAATTTAAAGAAATACTCAAGTCTTTAAGAAGGAGTGCATGGTAGGGCTTAACCCAATGGCTGCATGTCATGTATTTTGTATACGCAGGTGCCTCAATCGCGCCAGACTAAATGCTTGATTTATTCGATTGGTGCCTTTTATAATAAATTTCAGCCCATTGCTGGTTTGTATGCGATGTGAGTGAGTGACGCGACTTTTTTTTAAACTTCTGGACACATGCTGTAGCTGTTGCCACGGCAGTAAGTAGGCTAGTAAAAATATCGAATTCCGAATGCAGCTCGGCTCAAATGAACATGAATCGAACATGAACAAAGGTGTTTGTGTATCATAATTTCCAATATTTTGGCTTCACGCCTGATAGTCCATGTTAAACCTATGCAAGGTTTATGTTGAGTTCCAGCAGCAGAGTGGTGCTGTCTACGACGATGCATTCGGAAGGCGAATTTGTTCCTCTTTAGCCATTTCGGCATATTTATTGGAGACAAAATAAACCGCGGCTTTTCGCCATAACAGTTGGGCTGTACTGACAAACACGAATGAAAATTGCACACATAAAAATGTCTGAAAAAAAGTGTCTTCTTGTGCCCTCTTGTGTTGTTAAAAGAACGTAACATTTATACAAATCATTCATACCAAACATAGGCGACCAAACAAAGGCTACCGCTTCTGACATGATATCAAATCGATGACATCACGAATCGCGTACCCCCACTTTAAAAATCTCCACTACACCACTGCTGATGGATATATGAATGCTTTAATCGATCACACTGCTACAGTGAGACCCAAAAGTCTGACTGCACGACAAAGAAATGTCGTCCTACGGTAAGTTCATTGGATATTGGAAATGAATGCAATTTTGACAAAATATTGACATCAAATTGACAAAATATTTCTTAAACAATATTAGGTCGCTTATATTCAATAAGCCAAAGGTACTGGGAAAAAGATAGATTTGGTGTTGGGCACTAAGAGATGGCATTTGTGTGAAGAATGGAGTGAGATACAAGTAAACAAGGCAACACAATAAGCTTAAAAAGCTTACAATTTGGCAACCGAAAATTCATATTGATACTGGTTTACTGTATGCACCTTTCTTTCTTACTTACTTTACTTTACTTACTTAGATGTTCATCATTTTCCTGTACAAGGGTAACAATCAGCATTTCCCCCACCAGTCACCGCCATGTGATGAATTGGTGCATATTACGGAAGGAATAAAGCACTTTGAAACATGCTGATATTGGAAAACAGTCAGTTATGGGGTGGAAGGATGTGGGCGACACCAACTTACCACCCGGAAATTAATTACTTTCCAATGATGTCATGTTCAGAAGTGTTTTATTCCTATTTTACTTCAGAACTTTGCCAGCACTTACAATTTATCTAAATTAAATAACACACTTTTTTTTTTTTTTTTTAATCCATTTGTAGTTAGATTTGCTAGGGCTTAATGTTGGCTCGAGTTATCGTTTGCTTTTTTTTTTTTTCTTCTCTCCTCTTGATATGTTGAAAAGAACCTGGAAAGCCCAAACTCCTCTGTCCTGAAGGATTTCCCATGAAAACGTAAAAGAAAAGCTTTACTTCTGACTGTATCAAGCGCTGGCATTAGACTCCTTCCATCAATCGGAAATGTCCACAAGCACCGGCGACAGGTGGTTTTTCTCCACCTACACGGTCTGCGCCGGCTACATCTCATCTCGTCTCATTATCTGTAGCCGCTTTATCCTTCTACAGGGTCGCAGGCAAGCTGGAGCCTATCCCAGCTGACTACAGGCGAAAGGCGGGGTACACCCTGGACAAGTCGCCAGGTGCGCCGGCTACATAGTCCTAGAAAAAAATAAAAACTTGCCTTTCAGTGTTCAAGCGATTTGATATCGTCTCTGCTGCCCGTAATTTGCTGCAAATCCAATTATTTGACCATGAAATTCTTTGATTCAGGTCTAGCATGACCGGAAGTGATGCCATATTTGTTGATCGATTCTTGTGCTCTGATTGGCTGAGCCAGACCGTTTGACCACGCCATAACTTCACTGCAGCAGATTCCAGAGCCGCCCATGACTTTTTTTTTTTTTTAAGCCGGCTACTTCAGATTTTCTGGAGAGCCCTGATCATTGTTAATGTAAATAAGCTTCTCCTTACAGAAAACTTGGCTGTGTCAAGTTAGTCACTTTTCATTGTTAAACACCAGTGTTTTCTTAAGTCTGTTTATTACAGGCCATACAGGTAGCCTGTGAATGAGCTGTTGCTTCTAGTAACAGTAACATATTAGCGATATATATAAATAAAAACAAGCTCATTCTGGTTGGTTTTTTTTTTTCTTCTTCTTTGTGTCAACTGCTGTTTATAGAAAATGAATCAACACCTTCTGACCAATCAGGATCAAGCATTCAGCAGTACTGGGGTATAATAGATATCAGCAAGTCAGTACTTCTCAGATGGTTGTCTCATCTCATTATCTGTAGCCGCTTTATCCTTCTACAGGGTCGCAGGCAAGCTGGAGCTTATCCCAGCTGACTACGGGCGAAAGGCGGGGTACACCCTGGACAAGTCGGCAGGTCATCACAGGGCTGACACATAGACACAGACAACCATTCACACTCACATTGACACCTACGGTCAATTTAGAGTCACCAGTTAACCTAACCTGCATGTCTTTGGACTGTGGGGGAAACCGGAGCACCCGGAGGAAACCCACGCGGACACGGGGAGAACATGCAAACTCCACGCAGAAAGGCCCTCGCCGGCCCCGGGGCTCGAACCCAGGACCTTCTTGCTGTGAGGCGACAGCGCTAACCACTACACCACCGTGCCGCCTCAGATGGTTGTAATTTTACTTTAAGAAAACATAGATCCTAAAACTATTTTGACTTGTTGCCTTGTACAGTACGAATACACTCCACTCCACACACAGACAGGGAAAAGTCTGAGTATTTCTGCAGTGATATCTTGGAAAAAACACAGTCATAACTGTATCCGCACACCTCCTGTTTAATCATAGCAAAAGATAAACTCTTGTCTTTGATCATATGACTGAAGAATGATGGAACTTGGTTTGTCTATATTAATGTCTTTTTATTTCGGGAAATGTTATTGAGTCAAACCCACGATGACGTTTTGGTCAGATGCCTTCCAAATGAGCCAAGATCATCCCTTATAACTTCAAAGTCTGCACCCAGCTCTTCTTGAACCCCTTTTTAATTTCTACAGACTTGAAGCCTTCGGATGTGTAAACACACGGATCTTTCTTGTCAGCTTTTGATGTAGCCCACATGCCCTTCACCCTCACAGACAGTAGACCCTCCTATCTGTCCATTAGCATCAAAGGTACGTGCTAATGGCAATCATGTTAGTGGCTTCCCTTCCTGAGGTTAAAGTGCAGAATGATTGAGGAGTTCAGTCATCGACTTTAGTCGGTTTGGGATCCTAAACGCTGAAGCAAATGTGATCAAAAGCATGTTTTGACACAATGCCCTGTTTTGTCTGTACCTTTTGCAGGCCGACGTTGCAAAGAAAGAGCTCCTTCTCTCTCTTCTCATCGACGGAGAGGTGGATTTTCACAGGGGTGAGTTCTGTATGCTTGTAGAAATCAAAGTGAAGACTAATAATGATCATTTTTATACTTCTTTACAATTCGAGTCTTAAAAAAAATAAAAAATAAATCACATTTTGCATATCTGAACTCTACTTCAAATCCTGATCCTGGACTCTGGTTCCTGTCTGTAGAGTTTTGCATGTTCTCTTTGTGTCTGGACGGGTTTTCTCAGGGTCCTACTGTTTTCTCCAACCTCCTCAAAACATGCCTTAGTTGTATTAGCTATGCTAACTTGCCCCTAGGTGTGAAAAGTGTGTGTGTGTGTGTGTGTGTGTGTGTGTGTGTGTGTGTGTGTGTGTGTGTGAGTGAGTGAGTGAGTGAGAGAATGGGATGGCACCAAAAAAAGTGCACAGTGCTCTGGATTCCAGATGGTCTTTAGATCCACAGTGACCCTGATGAGGATAAAAATTGTTACTGAAGATGGATGGATGGAAAACCAGGCCAGGTTAATTTATAAAACTGTGTTTCAAGGCATGTTAGTTAATATTTGGGCTCTAGTGGTAACAAGGTGAACTACAAAAAAATGTATTTTTTAATCCTTGACCCCCACCTTCTATTCATGCCCCTGGATACCAAAATTCCTGGTAGCTGGAGTTGTTCATCCATATCAAGTTGGCCACCGAGTTAACTTTCCACCATCTTATTCTACTCAGTTAGCTAAAACAAAGTTCAATAAAGGGAAAAACACTGAAACACTTAAAAAAAACAAAACAAAAAACTTATTTATTAAAGCAAAGTGGTTTAGAAAGGTTTAATAGACCAGGTTTGCAATTTATCATTGATCCAGGTCCATAAAATTGGCTGGAAAATTCCAATGAGCAGTTCTGATTCAAAACCTATATTTTTGAACATACCTTTATCAGTGTTAGGTTTTGATCTGTCTGTACCGAAGGAGGTTGAATTGATAAAGTATGATCTAGGAATGTCGACCTTTGCCGCCTAGAAGATTCTGCCTCACGGATCGATCCGGGAGCAAACAGTCACTGACGCAGACACAGCTGCTCAGAGATGTTTCTCAGTTTATTGTAGGACAAACATGAGGATATATTCACATCCAAGAGTGTATTGGAGGATGATGTGATTGACGAAGCCAAGTTATCTATGCATGACAGAGTAGCAGAAATGAATGATGAAGCATTACATGACTGGTTTAAATTACACTACTTTATGAAAGAAGAGACATTATGTACCCTTACATCACCCATCAGGATCATCATCTTATGAAAAGAAGAAAGACATTACTAGTCAAAGTCACCTTCATTAAGCAGAGAGCAGAATGTGCGAGCGAAGAGAAATCTCAAGGATTTAACTCACCAAAACAAGCAGCAATCACAACAGCTTGTTCCAGTTTCAAGCTTGCCAAACATATTTCTATCAATCAGTACGCCGATGGTCTCTCGGACCTTCACCTGGTCTGGACCCAATACAATTTCCCGGTTTTCCCCCCAAAATATGTAGCTCCCCCCCCAACCAAACTTTGTGGTTTCTCTATCTTGGAACGTCAGCTTCCAGATTGACTGACTTGTTTCTTTTGCTGTCGTTCATTATTTGCAGCAGATCCACTCTGACTGGTACACACTGTGGGGGTTTTTGTGTTTCTGAGCAGGGATTATGACGTGTCTTTAACATGACTGACAGTCGGGAAGTAAACACGTACCGTATCTTTGGACAGCATGTTTGAGTAGTTGTAATTTACAAAATGGTTGTAATTTACATTCTCGTATTACAATCCTAAAATGGATCACTCTGAGGAAAAAAATGAGTTTCCTGTTGCACTCGGTTATGTAAAGTATTGAGCAGTACATGCTCTCTCTTGAGCTATTTCAGGAAAATGAGTCGTGTGTATCACACGCTATTTAGTACTCTGGCTTTTGGTAGTAAAAGACAGCGGTCACTTTGTCAGTCGTTGTTATGGATGTAAGAGCAACTTGAGGTCTGCAGCTGCTTGCAGTTTCCCATTAAAACATCTCTGCTGTGGTTTCAGACACTGTATGACACACAGATATCTATTCATTAGTGAAAACAAGCTTCAGCCTAAAGTTTCACAGTGGCATTGGAGCTTTAGAAGGGATTTAGATGAAGAATGTAATGGGGAAGCCATGGCCTAAGGGTTAAAGAAGCGGCTTTGGGACCAAAAGGTTGCCAGTTTGATTCCCTGGACCAGCAGGAATGGCTGAAGTGCCCTTGAGCGAGGCACTTAGTCCCCCAACTGGGTATTTTGTACGTTGCTCTGGATAACAGCGTCTGCTAAATGCCATTAATGTAATGTAAGATACAATTCAGTTCTGAGCTGGGGTTACTGTCTGCACTGTGTTTCATACATTCTCAATGTGTTCACTTCCCACCGCGAGTTGGCCTAATGGTTTGCGTGTCTGCCTCTCAACCTCGTGAGTTCTACTCGTGATTGGGTCATTAACAAAGACCATCATAAAAATGGTACCTTCTGCCATCCGGTGAGGAACGCCACAATACAGGAGTGAGTAGGGACTCAAACTCGCGCGGTTACCAGAGGACCAACCCTCCACTCTAACCCTAGCTAGAGCCTTGTGGCATGGGAAGGACCCCCACCTTCCAAAAACATCCTGGTAGGTGGATTGCCTTTGCCAAATTGTCCGTGGTGTATTCCCACCTCATGCCAGTTATGTTCCTGGGATAAGTTCTGGATCCACCATAACCCTCATCAGGATAAAGTGGTTGCTGATGATGAATTAATGAATCTCAGGGGTACAACTGCATAGTGTTGATGCCTCAGTGCTCTCCATGTCTGGGGTTCAGTCAGAGGCTCCTGAGTATCACAAGTTCTCCCTGTGTCCATGTAGGTTCCTTCGGGATCTCTGCCACCTTCTTCCACCCCAAAATATACCAGTTTCCACTGAGAGTTTACATTGTTCAGTCCAGTGTAAAAGTTGTTTTTGAGTCTGAGAACTGATCTTTGGTCCATTTGAAAAGAGCAGTTGGGTTTGTTTTAAATGAATGTATACATGACCGTGATTTGGTTCTTCATGGCATGGTACTGGGCAAGGAAAGTGGTGATCTGCAAAGGACATGGAAGTGTTGTTTGTTTGTTTTTTTTTAAATGCTAATCAAGCATTTAAGCACAAGTGATGATTGATTGTGATGGACTGGTGTCTTATCCTGCCTTGCTCTAAAGGCCAATTTATGCTGACAACGCAGTCCTCGCAGATGGCGTCGCAGATGGCGTCTGCGTAGCCCCCCCCTTCGCAGACGCTCTGCGTGCACCTCCCAAAAATTGTGACCACCGCAGAAGCCTCGCAGACAGCGTCGCAGACAAGAGGGCTCTGATTGGTCCACTCTACATCCGCTGTACACGCACTTCCGCTTCCCTACTTTCCCGGTTTGGTTTGTTTTCACTACCGCCATTTTTAAAAACACGAGCGAAGATGGAGCAGCACGAAGAGTGGTTGATCGAGGAAGTGAGGAAGTACGTACATCTATACGACTCCAGTTCTAGTCATTATAAGTAACCGGAGGATAAACACTCCACTAACCACACCCACCAACTACTCCTAGCGACTTCGCGCCCCCTTGCGTTGTGGCGGTGAATAACATCGTGCACGCCTATTACTCCCCGCTCAACAATAAATTACAACTGTCTGCGAAAAGCTATCTGCGAAAGCCTTGTCGCAAGAGCATGCAGAGGCCCTAAGTGTTCCTGGGATAGACTCTGGGTCCATCAAACTACTGGATAAAGTGCTTACTCATGACGATGAAAGAATTTTTTTTTTAAATTGTGGATTATTCTGATGTTTTTGGTACAAGTAGTATTACTGGTCATTTCCAAGGCACGTATGTGATGCTTGAGGTACAATCCTAAAGTGTCAGCCATTAGTGTTGCATACTGTAAGTTTTACATGAGTCTTGTAGCTTTTATACCAGAACTAAAGAAGCAATTACAGACACCAGACATGTCTTGACAGTTTCCTTAAATATTCATTCTCTCTGTTGGAAACTGTTGGAGTTGTTACTCCAATAAACTCTGTGTGGTATTGAGTACAGAAAAGCGATTTCAAAAAACAATCTCACCTTCAACTTGGATCACAAGACCACATTGTTATTTGGGGACTCATTAGTTTTCAATCCTTTTTGTATCGCCGAAGATAATGGGAATGCTGTGCTGGCTGTGTTCTCCAAATTGGCTTGAGAGTGGAGCGACTTGGACCTGTGCCTGTAGTAGTTTTGATTGATTTGTTCTGCTGTTGGTGCCAGGTTATGACTTGGTATCTGAAAGGCCAAAGGTAGATTTAAAGACTGCTTGTGGTTGTGTAGTTAGAAATCAGATTAGGTCATATCTTTATATAAAGACGATTACTGAAAGTGTAAAGAATGCCTGTGCAATAAGAGGTTTTTCTAAGATAAGCAGGAAGGAAATGAGAGGTCTGGCTTCCAATACATCAAAATAACCACAAGACTTAACATTCATGTGCGGAAATGTTTATTCTTTGAAAACCCAAGGAAGATATTTTCCTAGATTTACAAGATATGAACGTTATCTCCAGAGAAAGCACGATGTAAACTTCTTTCTTGGCTTCAGTGCTTCATGCTGTAGCAGTTTTATCATTATCTCTTTTCTTGTCATGCAGAAGGTCTTGTATACATTAATTTTTTTTCTTTTTTTGTGGAACTGAATATGGCATTACTGTCTAATGATGACAACTTTTGGGTCGGGCTGTTTCTTCAGGATTAAGATTCTTCAGGATTATATACTCCTAGGAATGATGGTTTTGTTTGCACATGAGAATAAGACCCAGTTGATGCGGTGGATATTTTTGAAATCATATTTTATGCATCAGATAAAACGTACACTTGAAGGGAATTTTCACATTTGAACTTTTCTTCTAGACTTGTGGCCTCTCGCACTGAGAGTTCAGTACGAGTGTGAAAACATGGTTTTGAATCCAAAAACCATTCTCGAGTCCACTGGTTCTCAAAACAGACCTCAAAGTCCCCTGGACTGCCTATAATGTCTCTAGCCATGTGTTGTCGGTTGGGATAGAACGAAAATGTGAGCAGTCTGATGGGTTTTGAAGAAAGGTTTGAGAGCTAGTAGTGGTTTGGGTTTTGTTTCTGCTGAAGACTGGTGGAGAACATTCCAGATGACATTTGTCCAGTTGTTTCCAGTTTCAGTATGAAAAAGCAATGTAGTGATGTGCTAAACAAACACAATTTCATTTGGAGATACAGAGTAAGCAAAGCATTCAAGTGCAAGTGATGAAATGAAATATATAAGTGAACAGCTTGAGCTGACAGACTTCACATGGACCGATGTACCTTGATAGCACGTAGTAGAAGTGCCATGTAAAACTGGGATATTGATCGGAGTTTTGGAAGTACTCCAGGCCCAGAATTGAACCAATGCAGGTTCAAACATTTGGGCCAAGTTTGCAAACTTTAAATCATTTTCTGGTGACAAACACATTAGAGATGGCTTGAAACCAGACTGAGATCTCCTCGTTTAGATAGTCTCAAATTGCTGTGCTCTGCCCAAACGGACTGTGCCAGAGAGGAAAACACAGCAGGGCTTAAACTCTGTAAATGAGGGAGCCTTTTTAGATTTGCAAAGAAACAAGCTTGGAAAATAGACATTTTTATACAGTACTTGGCCATATAACTTACCTCTCACCAACTACTTAAAGTGTAGTGTTCAAAAATATACAAACTATGATGTGCTGAACATCCTGGCTTCAGATCAGCATTTAATGTTGTCATGTTTCAAACATGGCTGCTCTTCACTCCCTCTACAGATCCCTCCGACATCCTCTGGTGTGCTTCACTGCTTCAGCAGACGCACAGTCTGCTGCATATAGCTGCCAACATAAACATGCCTGGGGCCTGGCACCTCACACTCTGAACAAACAGAACCTGACTGGAGCAGTAGGGAATCTTCAGCTGCTGTCAAATGGAGAATCGTAATGTTTAGGGGAAGCCTCGCTGTCCTCCGCTGGGTTTATCGAGTTGTTCGTGAAATTGGACAACCTCCAACCTCTGTTAATCTAGTTAGTTTTAGATTATCTAATAATACTTAATGTCTATTATAAATGTTACATCCATATAGTCTTCGTACAGTTGTGTTGGATTTGTCTAAAATTGAACTAACTAAATAAAATTTTCACTGTTACGTGACTCTTCAAAAAAATAACTTTAGAACTATTTTTATTTTTTTTTTTTAGTCATCTCTCTGGGGAGCCCTAAATGTAACATATCCGGTAGATAAGACATTTCGTTCTGCTTCTACCTGAAATGCAGCAGCTTTAAAGAAGATATAGCTCCGCCCCTTCTGTGGTGCTTTCTTGATTGGGTTTAGGGTTGGTCTTGTTCTGGAGAGTTTCTTCATAGGGAAAGTTAAAATTGGAAATTTTAATTCAACCATAATCCAAAGACTCATTTTTAAGTATGCATATTTAATAAGATGAAGCCTCATTTGAATACGTTTACATACACAGACATAAATGTCATGGCAATATTTGGCTTTCAATGATTTCTGTGAACTGTTCTTTTTCTGTGTATATTTTAATAGAAAAAAACCCAAGAATTTGGTGCACAGGTTTTTAATTTATTTTTGGAAATTAAGACAGGGTCAAAACAATGTGTTTAAAAGACATTTTAGAACTTGACAAGGCCTCTTCACTTCCTGTTAGTGATCATGATTGATTACAGCTGGTAGCTTCCCTGGGCCAACATAAATTTTTTTTTTTTTTTTTTTTTTTTTTTACTCTGCCCTCAGTGGATTGACCAACACACAGTAAAATGGGAAAGTCCAAGGAGCTCAGTGCAGATCTTAGAAAGAAGATCGTAGTTTTACACAATTCAGGAATATGTCTCTGAGCCATTTTTAAACAATGACCGATTCCATGATAATCAGTTCAAACAATTGTACAGGAGTACAAGTTATGGGGGGGTAGCCACTTTGCCAAACCACTTTGTTGGATGAAGACTCAGTCACCCTCAGCTGAGAGGAAATTGGGTCAGATGGTCAGGAACAACCCAGAAACCAGCAAGGCATAGGTCTGCCATAAACTGGAAGCTGCTGGAACACTGTCTACAGTCAAGCAAGTTTTATGTTGCCAAGGACTGGGAGGCTACCGTCCAAGAAGGAAGCCCCGGGTCCAAAATCGACACCTTCAAGCTCGACTAAAGTTTGCAACTGACCACATGAACAAACTAAAAGCCTTCTGGAGGAAAGTTTTATGGTTGGATGAGAGAAAGATTGAATTGTTTGGCCACAATGACCAGTTATACAGAGGAACACTGTACTAACTGTTTAAGCATGGTGGTGGTAGCATCATGCTCTGGGGCTCTTTTGCTGCCAGTGGAGCTGGTGTATTGCACAAAGTGGATGGACTAGTAAAGAATGAGGACTACCTCAGAATTCTTCAGCGTAACCGAAGAACATCAGAACCTTGGACCCAATTGGGTGTTCCAACAGGACAATGACCCCAAATTAGACATCAAAGCTGGTTGTCGAATGAATAGAGCAGGCTAACATTTAAGCTTAAAACAAGTCCTGACCTCAATCCTGCCGAAAATATGTGGACTGTGCTTAAAAATCAGGTCTGTGCCAGGAAAAAACACACAAACTTAATTGAACTCTACGAATTCAGGAATGATGAGTGGTCAAATGTCCAACCAGAATTCTGCCAGAAGCTTGTTGAAGGCTACAAAAAGTGTCTGGTCAAAGGGACTCTTACTAAGGGACATTTTGAACCAAATATTAGGTTTGTATATATGTATATTTTTGACTGTGTTGATTTAAGAAAACCCAAAATAAATTAACTTTTGCACCAAATTCTTGGGTTATTTAAGGATTGATGTTATATAGTCATTCAGAAAAAGAACAGGTCAAAGAAACCTCCATGTCCTTGTATGTAAACCTCCTGACCACAACTTTATAAAGCACCCCCTTGTAAAAGTTAGTAAAACGGGTTAGAAAAAAATCCACCTTTTGGTGAAGTCGCTTCATCTCACACTTGGGGGGGAGAAAAATCCAACCTTTAATTGGAAGGAATTTTATTCAGACAAAAATAACCCCTCCAGAAATAATTTTTCTCATCAAAATCACGTGTGCCACTATTATTGGCACCCCTGGAAATGATAGTGAGCACAATGTAACTGAAGCATGTTCCCCATTTAAATTGTACAGTATTTTTGAGTTGATTTGGAGTGTGTATGAACTTTTCAAGCTATCTATGACTTCCTGATTAACTGGGTGCAAATATGAGGTGACCCAGACACCAAATTCCCTCAACATCAACATGGAAAAGATAAGAGAACACACAAACCAAATGAGGGAGAAGTGTATTGACCTTCATAAGTCAGGGAATGGTTATAAAAAAATAGCTACTCACCTGAAAATGTCCATTTCTACTGTTGGGGCAAAAAATAAAAAAGCGGACATCAACTGGACCTGTTACAAACTTACTTTGAAGAGGACCCAAGTTTATTTTGCCCCCATATACAGTGAGGAGGAGGGTAAGAGAAGCAAAAAAAAAAAATATATATATATATATATATATATATATATATATATATATATATATATATATGGGTCTGTCTCAGAAACTGGGTACTGTGGAGGTACCCCACTAAATATACTCGGTCAATAAACTCTACGGTTTTGAATGGTGATGTTGGTTTTAATTTGAAATAAAATGATGAAAGAAATAATAATACAGATAAAACTAAATCTTTGATGTAAATACTCTTAAGAATTTGGCAAAAATTCTGCAGATTTGTGGAAAAATGGCGGCTTGATCTGGGACATGATAAATGGTTGACTACGTCGCATTCCTTTAAAAAGGTTGTAGTCCACTGAAAAGTCTACAGTTATCACTAATTGTATTTTAAGTTGTAACTTTATACACCTAAGGATTGGTGCACTCGCAGAATAATCATGACCGTAATAAAACCTCATGCAAAATATTTTGATCACCGTTGTAACTCCATTTTCCGCAAACCCAAAACCAATACGATCGTGTGTTTTGATCTAAACGGAAAGCCTCGGGTCAAGGTCACGACCTCACCAAAAGTAGTAACTTAAAATCACTACGCCATATAAAAATTTAGTTATAAATCTGGGATTTTGTTTTTTAAAACGAAAGCTGAAAGTTAGGTATAGAATACGTTTCTTACAGAATATGTTACGATGGTAGCTGGTCTTGTATGAATTTCTGAGCTATAAAATGAGTTGTGGTCTATTTTTTACCGTAGCGTGTTTGTGTGTGTGGAAGGACACACGTTAACAATTTGCATGTGCAGAATGGAATTTTCCACTCCAACAGTTAGAAGTTGATTGTGCTTCCATTTGCGGTCTTTGTTACCTGAGTGATCTGTTTGGACGTTATCACTGAAAATGTGAGTTTTGACAGTTTTATTTTGTTTTAGTCTTGCAGTATAAGGCAATAGAATGTTTCTTTTTCATCTTACTTTCATATTTCGTAGTGTTTGCGTATTTTTGGCCAATATTTTGCAACCATGGTCAATTTAGATTGAACTTTTTGATAGAATCTATGGCCAGTCATTTTGCCCCGCCCCCGCCTCACACTCTGTCCGGTGCGGTAGTGATGTCCCGTTGCTCGCGTGCCGCAGCAGAGACCCGCGCGTTCTTCAGCCGGTACAGTCGCTGTTCTTTTACCACCGCCGTTATTCTCATCTTTTCGGTGCATTCTTGATTTTTCCATTGTGTCCTATTTCTCCATATCAAATACCCAAAATGTATCATATTATTCATATTTAAGTGAATAATCAATTCCGTCATCATAACTTGGCATTTTTAACCCAAGCAATCAAAAAGAGGAAATTTATTCAATATTTTCACTCATCTGTGAAGGAGGGGCTTTAATTCATGATGTAGTTATTTTATATGTAAATCAATTTTACAAAAGCATTTAAATTGTAATAAAAAAAAAATTCCACAGTGGAGGCCAGATAAAGCAAGATGCTATCTTTATTCTTATTAAACATGACAAAAGGAACATTGAGTGTTAGGTAAATGCAAAAAAAAAAGTAAAATTAGAAATTTTATTTTTTGGCCATAATGTCCCAAATGAGAGACCAGTTTCTGAGACAGACCCATATATATATCCCCAAGGATCACTGTTGGTGAATTACAAGAAAAAGTAAAATCTTTGGGTTTCCAAGTCTCCAAAACCACCAGTCATCAGATGCCACCTCCATGCCAACAGATTATTTGGAAGGTCTGCCAGAAAAAAAGCCTTTTCTGTCAGTTAACCACAAATATAAGTGCCTGAAGTTTGTGAAGTGCTATGACAACTTTGGAACAGTGTTTTCTGATCTGATGGAACAAAAATGGAGCTTTTTGGCAATAAACACTCCAGGTGGGTTTGGTGTAAAAAAGAATGATGGCTATAGTGAATAGAACCTGATCCCAACTGTAAAATATAGTGGAGGTTCTGTTGTTTTGGGGCTGTTTTTCCAACAAAGGCCCTGGAAACCTTGTTAGGGTCCATGGTATCATGGACTCCATGAAATACCAAGACATATATTTTTAAATCAAAATCTGTCTGCTTCTGCCAGGAAACTAAACCTGGGTAGTCATTGGTTCTTCCAGCAGGACAATGATCTGAAACATATGTCCACTAGGGGTGGGTATTGCCAAGGACCTCACGATACGATACGCATCACGATGCTTGAGTCACGATACGATACTGCGATATATTGCGATATTCTACATAGTTCACTAAAAAATGTAAACGCATTATGCATCTTAAAATCCGAGTTGTATGTACATCAGATGATAGTGATAATTCATGGGACAAACTGAGTCAAAACAATGTAATTCTAATTATCCATGCAATTTTATTGTAACTATACAAGCGCAAGTTACAACATATTTGCAGGAACAACACACTGTCTGGAACACATTGAAAAGTGCAGTGTGCATCTTAGTCTCCCTGAGCACAATTATGAAACAAAGTGCAGTGTGGGTCAGTGTCCACACACTGAAACTGAATTGAAACCTCAATGAATCACATTTCTTCTGAACTTTGAGTAAATACTCAAAATAAAATGCAGTGTCTCACACACACTAAAATTGAAAATGCAAAATAAAGTGCAACTTCTTGCCTTTGGTCTTAAATGACAAAATTAAGTTCACAGTTACAGTAAGTCACACATCACTGAAGTAGACGGGAGGACTTTGGCGCTGTCCAGTGTAGTTTGCTTCGGGTCGGGTTTCGGTGGCTCCGGCTGAGCTAATATGTCGGGGCGGTGTCGTGCTAAGTAAGTTCGCAAGTTTGTTGTGTTACCTGAATAACTAATTGGAGCGAAACAGGTTTTGCAAAGTGCGTACTCTTTGTCCAGCTCACTATTTTTTTTCTCCTTTCCTTTGGAATCCAAAGTGCCTCCAAACATCTGCCTTAAAGTTCGGCAGCGTCTCTAGGTTTACATTAACAGCCATGCTTGCTTGTTTTTTTTTTCCTCACTGCAACCACCGGGAAAAAAAGAGAAGACGAAGAGTGCCTTGCAGTGAGGTAGCGGCACAGCGACACCTTGCGGAGCGGAGGTGCGGAAGTCGTACTGGATTTACAACCCGTCTGAAACATGATTTATTATTTGAAAAAATATCGATATTCAAATTTTGAGTATCGATATTGAATCGGAAGACAAAGTATCGCGATATATCGCCGTATCGATAATTTTGCCCACCCCTAATGTCCACATCAATACAAAAATGGTTCGCTGAGCACAGACTCAAGCTTCTGCCCTGGCCATCTCAGTCCCCTGACCTGAACCCCATTGAAAACCTGTGGCTGAGCTGAAGAAGAGAGAACACAAGAGAGGGAGTAGGACCCTGAATGATCTGGAGAGATTGTGTAAAGAGGAATGGTCTCAGATGCCCTGCTCTGTATCGTCAACCTGATAAAATGTTACACAAAAGACTCGGGGCTGTTTTACTAACAAAGGGAGGTTGTACAAAGTGTTAAATGCAGGGGTGCCAATAAAAGTAGCACGTGTTTTTTGTTGAAAATAATTTTTTTCATGAGCGATTTGTTTACACACACACATGCACACTGTATATACTATCCTTTTTTTCCTTCAAAAATTCAAATACAAAAAAAATAGAAATAGTCAACTGATTTAATTGGGCAAGGATGAATTGTAATGCTGTTTTGGAAAAATAACCCTATTCCCTTGTAGCATCTTGCCTTAAATGTTCTAACTTGAACCCTAGACCCAAGTGTTTTCCCTGTTAAAAATGGTTCCAGAAGCATGCTTTAAAGACACGAAAAACCCTTAGATAACCCTTGGAGAATACTTGAAGGGATCTTTTTTTTTTCTAAGAGTGTAATTCTGTTACAGTTGTAGACTAGCCAGCCAACACAAGATTAACGTTCTTTTCCTTGTGAGATTGATTTTGCTCAGGGAATTTCCCAGAATTATATAAAGACGGGTGGGGGGGGACTAGTATGTTAAATAACAGATTAAAAGTGTGTATAAGAAGGTGACCTTGCTAGCTGAAAACATTTGGAGGTTTCTTATAGGTGGCATTTTTGGGAGATGCAAATGCTGATTAGGTTTCACAAAAAATACTGTACAAAATTTCTATTTGTAAAACCAAATCGAATTCAACTAACCAAAATGATTAATCTCATTATAATTCTGACTACGCAGCTGGACTTCAAGGTGAGCGAATCCACGTGTACATTCATATAAAGCCATATTTCCAAGAAATTATAATGGATGCCAGAAATAACAGTTGGTCTCAGTGTGTCATCACAGCAACCAGTAGGAACATGTATAAAGTATTTCTGGAGAAGTCAAAAGAGTCTCCTGGCAGGAGAGCAAACATGTTTGCCCTGTTTGCATTTTTTGACAAGGTTTTTCCATGACATTTGAGAAATGTCAACCGGAGATGTAGCATTTCAAAGGGACGGCATCAAAAGCAACCAGTGCATTTCATTGCTCCCATTAGCATAGAGCATTTATCATCAAAATGATTGTAACTAACAGAATATCTATGAAAGTTTGTTTATACCACATATGGGAAAATGTTACACATGATTTCTCTTGCAGTTTTCATATCTACAAGAGTTCCTACCAAGCAGGAGCCACATCTGATTCCGCTGATCTTTGTGTTCAATTAGCTACTAGTTGTGGCTGCTGTTTGGCAGATATGGAAGCCTTCTGGAGTTTTATCATCTGCTGTGCATTTGTGAAAAGTGATTTTTATTTGCAGGGTTTGACATTTAACTTTTTAATCCACTGTCCAGCCAGACAAGCAACAAGATTTTTCTCTTGTCCTGACCATAACCTTTTTATTCCTATGTATTTACTATTTCAATGAAAGGAAAGTGGTTAACAAAGTTCATCAAAAAGCAGGTATAGGTATGAATCATTATGCTTTAATTATTTATAATTTTTCAATAAAACTCAAACTTTAACTGGAACAATAAACAAAAACTATCCAATACCCCATTATGGTGCGTGTGTTTTATATAACCCATTACCTGATCTGCAGTTTTAAGAGTTCGACTCACCCAAATTCAAAGCTTCCGGAGGAAATAAAGTTGAATCTTGGTTAATCCAGTAAAACTTGAAGTATAAATTTAATTTAATGAAATGAAACTGAAAGAAAATAAGTTGGACCTGATACCGGTGACAGAATCGCATTGTGAAATGAAAATAAACCGTGAGTGAGTTCGGCACTGTTGTAAAATTCCTGCAAAATATTTTACGAGCACGTTTGTGATGGTGAATGTGAACCATACAAAAGAAGAAAAATACAATAAAAGTCTGAATGAAATGAAGATTCACCACAGATATTTATTTTATTGACATTTATTTTTATTGATCACCATTTTGGTGAATTCAGAGTATAATAATCTATAATTAGATATTACAGCGTGGTTATTTTTATACACGCACGTGCTGTACTTGGCTTCCCTGGAATTTCCTAAACAAGTGTTTCCAGGCAAAACAAACCTCGCCCGCCAGCACTTATTTTATACCTATATGTTGATGATGGTAATATTTCTCAATCAGCAGCTGTCAGGTTATAGTCCTATGGAAATCCATGATCTTGAGTTTGACATTTCAAAGTCATTCAAGGTCAAAGATCATTGTGCCAAATGAAAGCCCATATGGCACTTCCTATAAGTTGTTAATGGTAAAAATCTGTCTACCATCAACCGCTTTCAAGTTGCAGCCCACTGAAAATCCGTGACCTTGAGTTTGACCTTTCAGGGTCACTCAAGGTCAAAGATCATAGTGCTAAATGAAAGGCCATATGGGAGTTCCTATATGCTCATAATAGTAAACATCTGTCTATCGGCAACCGTTTTTGAGTTATGGAAAATGGTATTTTGGAAAATACCATTGAGTTATGGAAAATGATATTTTGACCAAAAGGTTGACCTTTCCATTGACCTTGACCTGATTACCCCCAAAATTAAACCAGTAATCTAGGGACCATTGCCCACCTACCCTGAAAATTTGAAGTCAATTGATGGAACCGTCTAGACGCTAGGTTGTTAACAGACAGACAAACAAACGCAAGTTTGAAAGAAAACTATGAGAGAGACCCCATCATGTAGCGTATCAATGGAAGCAGAATTGAAAGATGAACATTTTTGGAATTGGTTTGAAGTAAATATGATGACTATGAAGGAAGAGATCCTGAAAAAAATGATTTTGACCTTTTTGGTGACCTTGACCAGATGACCCTCAAAATGTTGGAGGTTCTATTTGAGACCAATGCCCATCTATCTTGAAAGTTTCATGAAGGATGGTCCAGCCGTTTTCCTCTAATGGTGCTAACAAAGAAACCCCACTGAAAACAATACCTCGCCCCCTGGTGGACTCCGTCCTGGGCCGAGGTAATAACACAGCCGGATCACTGAGGGGATTGAACTGGTTTTGTTGGAACTTTATTGATATAACTTTTGAATAATTACTATAAAAATTGATATTTTTTTTTCAACATTCATTCAACTTATCTGGATTTGACTTGTCCGGACCAAACATTTGGTTGTCCTGGACAGTCGGACTACCATTAATGTTGAGCCGTGATTTGTTGCAGCATGTCCGACAAGGCCACTTCTTGACTTATTACACTTCCTGACACATTTGAAGCATCGGCCTTGGTGCCAGATGCTGAACAAGGATACCGCATATTAGAAAAATGACAAAAATCTGGATCGTCTTTTTGATGTAGCTTGACTCGTCCAATTTACATCCAGTCAGATGCTGTCACTGAACATTAGCAGTAAGATGCTATCAAACATGAGCCATTCGTCTAATTTGGTTGTGCTGCTTATAACGTTTTCATAAATAACCCCTTATGTATGAAAAAGATGGTTGAGGTTTATATACGTGTGTGTGTGTGTGCTCATTATAGCTGTTATCATAGCTGCCTTGTGTCGAATAGCAGTCCTTAAAATGAGCCACAGCCTGGTACCAATCCGAGGCATGGTGGCTGGAAGTCTATATGCAAGGCTAAAGAATGTGATAAATTGGAAGCGAATAAGCCTACACCATTGAAACTAAATTGCATTTAAAGCTGTAATGGCCTCCTACTATTGGCTGTGAAAATCCATCAACCACTTCAACACTCCCTGCCTGACTTCCTTCAAATGTAAAGCGTTAACATTCAGAATCAAATCAAGGCTCTCAAGCTGTCTCATGGGCACTTTTAGGAGACACATGTAGGTTGTTCACTTTATTTCCTGTCCCCCAAATTTCGTAATAATGGTTAGATCATTGTATTTTAGAAGCTGATGGGCTAGTACTCGGTGAAAGCTTTGTGGTAGAAAACTATGACATCTGGCAAAGTGTCAGGGTTTCACTCCTGTATTTCAAACTCCTGTCCCCTGACCCTACTAATGTATTTGTGAAATTCCACCATGAACGCACTGGTTTGGTTAATCGCTCTTGAATTCATTTGAATCAGATGTGCTGCTAATGGAATTTTACAAACAATTTAAAAGAGCCTGGCTGCCTTGTGGATGAGATTTTGTAGGGAACACTGCGTTCTTCGGAAATATGAAGATCTTGATTTTTCTGGAGACTTGCAACAAAATGTGGTTGTTTGATCTCTGAAGAAAAAACCATCATTATGCAGGAGTTAAAGTTAACACTCTAAAGTTGATTATTTCTGATCACAGCAGGTCGCTAGGAATCTGTTATTAATTAAAGAACATGTCCCACCTTTTATCCATTTATAGCTACATCTAATGTGTTAACGGGAAAGTGCAAAAACCTTGTTGGAAAACTTGGTTGTAACTGTTGTTACAAGGTACAGCACTGGAGACTCCTTCCATAAATGATGCATAAATGTGTCTTCATAGAAAGCACATCAGTTATTACATACGTTTTGTGGTGTAATCAGTTTCAACACATGCCTGCTTACTTTCTGAAGGTAAACAATGAGTTTTATACCTTTTCACGTACAGTGCTCAGTGTAAATGAGTACACCCCCTTTGAAAAGTAACATTTTAAACAATATCTCAATGAACACAATTTCCAAAATGTTGACAAGAAAAAGTTTAAGATAGCATCTGTTTAACTTATGTGAAAGTAAGGTTAATAATATAACTTGGATTACACATTTTTCAGTTTTACTCAAATTAGGGTGGTGCAAAAATGAGTACACCCCACTGAAAGTCTCTGGAGCAAAGCTAAATTGTAGACTACAAATGTCTAATTTAACAAGAATACAATCACAGGTTAGTCTAATTAGTCATTACACAGGTGTCCAGCAGACAGTTGACTGTGTTACTTAAAGAAAACCCCTTCCCATTTCATGCGGTCAGCAATGGCACCACATGGAAGAGAAATGACACAAGACCTGAGAAAGAAAATAATTTATTTACACCACAAAGGTGAAGGCTACAAGATCATCAGCAAAGGTTTACTTATCAAAGTGGTACAAAAATTTAAGAAAGATGGAATTGCAATCATCTCACAGAGACATCCAGGTCATCCACAGAAGTTAACTCCTCGACAGGAGCGTCTTCTGATGAGAAGGGTTGAAGAAAATCGGCATGCAAGTTCACTGCAGTTATCTAAAGAAGTAGAAAGCCAAACTGGGGTGACTATTTCCTGTGACACAATACGGCGTACACTGCAGAGGAATGGCATGCATGGATGCCGTCCACGAAAGAAGCCTCTCCTAAAGCCCAGGCACAAAAAAGCCCGCCGAGAGTTTGCCAGGGCCCATGCCGACAAAGATGAAGACTACTGGGACTCTATACTCTGGAGTGATGAGACCAAGATAAATGTTTTTGGAACTGATGGCTTCAAAACTGTATGGCGTCGCAAAGGTGAGGAAAACAAAGAAAAATGCATGGCGCCTACAGTGAAACATGGTGGTGGCAGTGTCCTTATGTGGGGCTGCATGAGTGCTGCTGGTGTCGGGGAGCTGCATTTCATTGATGGCATCATGAATTCACAGATGTATTGCTCTATACTGAAAGAGAAGATGCTACCATCACTCTGTGCCCTTGGTCGTCGTGCACTTTTCCAACATGACTAAACGTGCATCTAAGGCCACTGTTGGATTTCTGAAGAAGAACAGGGTGAAAGTGATTCAGTGGCCAAGTATGTCTCCTGATCTGAACCCAATCGAACACCTATGGGGAATTCTGAAGAGACAAGTTGAGCATCGCTCTCCATCCAGCATCCAGTCACTAAAGGAGGTCGTTGTTGAAGAATGGAAAAAGATTGATGTTGCAAAATGTCGCCAACTTGTTCATTCCATGCCTAGAAGACTTGGTGCTGTCATTAAAAATCATGGAGGCCATACAAAGTACTAGATGTAGTAGTTTTTGTTGTGGGGTGTACTCATTTTTGCACCACCCTAATTTGAGTAAAACTGAAAAATGTGTAATCTAAGTTGTTATTAACCTTGCTTTCACGTTACAAGTTAAACAGATGTTATATTAAACTTTGTCTTGTCAACATTTTGGAAATTGTTTGTGTTCATTGAGAGATTGTTTAAAATGTTACTTTTCAAAGGGGGTGTACGCATTTACGCTGAGCACTGTGCATTCTTGGTATCATACAAGACTATAACTGTTTCTCTTTTTGCCAATATTGGTTTATTAAAGATGTTGTGCAACTATTGACCACTGGGTAGTAACGCGTTACTGTAATTTGAATACTTTCCGCGGTAACGAGTAATGTCACAGGTTACAATTTCTAAAACAGTAATTTTATTGTAGCTACGAATCCAAGTATCACCTCGTTACTTGAACACAATTTTGAATTTTGTCCCTAGATCGGCTATCTTACTATGACTTGAATACGCAACAGGTCAGACAAACGGTGATGGAGGATGAGCTAGTCGAAGAGAGATTTGCTTTCCAAATTTGGAAATACTGCCATTCTTTTGAATTTGTGACAACCAGAGATGCAAAGAATGTTGTTGTCCGTTGTAAACTCTGTCAGTCTAGCAACAAAACACTTTCAACTGCAAAAAATACATCAAATTTATTGAAGCATCTGACACGGCAACACAGCAATGTGAAACTTGTGGGGGAACAAAAACAGGCATTGATAGAGATGCATGCACTCCGGCTAAACAACAACTGGACTTCAGAACAGCAAACGGTGGTAGAGAGAAGTGAAGTGGAAACGATCTGAATAAGCTCGTCGCTGACTATACCATAAAATATAGTATGTTACCTGTTTCCGCTGTTCACTCACCCACATTTTGACGCATTATAGAGGAAAATGCCTACGAAGAGCAATGCTAGGCTGCTATAAAGACGTTTGCTGACGACTTTGAGAGCAAATGTGCGGTGATGGAATCTAATTTGAAGGCCACACTCCGAGAGGTAAACTTTGTGTCCACCCCTGAATAGACTTTTGTTACAATAAAAGTGGATTAATTTGTAAAATGTGCTAAGGTTGTTTGCCACATTTTCAGAAGAGGGGTAGCAAAAGTAATGTCATGAGTAATCTAACTAATTACTTTTGATACCAAGTAATCAGTAAAGTCATTTGATTACTTTTTAACAGCAGTAATTTGTAAAAGTAGCTAATTACGCTTCCTGATTAACTTGCCCAACACTGCTAGTGGTACTGTCGAGCAGAATGTATTTGGTATTCCTCAAGGTTATGTACTCAAACGATTCTCCAGTTTGTCCTTCTTTGGGAATCTTTTATCAGAGGGTGTTCAAAGTAGAAGCTGTTTAGACAGCCAAGAACCACTAGCTATCGAGAACCAATATGAAACCATTTTTAAGAACGCAGTTATGAAATAGACCAGGGGTTCTCAACCTTTTCTACTGTAAGGCCCACCTATTCATACTTGTACCGAGTCCGGGCCCATTAAAAAAAAAGTTCCCCAATTATTTTGGCTTCTCTATTCTATTAGAATCTAATAATCTAATGTAAAGTGTATTAATGGAATGCAACATCACTCCCTGTTCCAGATGGGAGCCCAGGAATTAAATAAATGCAATAAAAACAAACTGTTTTTAATTGTAAGTATTGTATTTAAAACTGTGTGGATGTACCAGATGCCAGCATAAAACCATGCATGCAGGTCATTCTCAGTCAAAAGGGATTAATGATCCAAAAGTGGAGTCTGGTCCATTAACACAAGAACTTATTGCCATGTTTGTGTACAGCAAACAAGCAAGTTATTAAAACCAAGACGTACACTCAAAGGAAGTGGATATAAAAACCACTCGATGGTATTCGATCCTTAGACGTCAACAAAGAAGGATTTTTTCCTACGAGTTGGAAAATTATCCATCTGTTGAATTTCCCAACATCTCAAACTACCTGGTGCTGCAGACATCATTCTACACGGACAAACAGATGGAAACCTGGAAGAGCATGGAGGTGTATAACTTTTTATATGTGCCTGGATTAAAGATCTGGGGATCAGGACACTACAAGATAGACGGCAGTAGATGGATCTAAGTGCAGGAAGAGTGTTTATTAGCAGGCGATATATTTTTACAAAAGCAAAACAGAAAGCAGAATCATAAAGCAGAGTATTTAAACAGCGTTATAAACATGGATAGACGCAAACGTGGTAATGATGCTTTGCAAAGCCTCCATGAAAACAGCATCTGTGTCTGCACATGCTGATTGCGCTCGGGTGTTTCCCATAAAGACCGGGTCCCAAGCGCGTGCACAATGCGCTCTGTGAGCGAGTGCGGCTTCTCGAGCTGCGCCAGGCTCAAGTGCATGAAGGCGTGATAGTCAGGTGTTCACCTGCTGTGTCGCCACCAAAATGCCTCATTTTCATTGATAACCCATCGCAAAGCATCGTGAGCTGTAGTGTGAGTGTAGCTTAATGAGGCGGATGTGACGTCAAATGCAACCCAGCAATTGTACCCTACTATGAGTAGAAATTAACTTCAACTTGGGGGGGAAAAAAATCGCGACCCACTAGAGGGTGGCCATGGGCCAATGGTTGAGAAACACTGAAATAAAACACATTTTTACAGAAAAGTAGGTGGAGGCTCCTTCTGCGAACCACCATAGAAAAGAAAAAGACTGTTGTGGCATTGAGTGGAAGAAAATTATTAACCCAAGAAGACGAGTTAGCGTAGGAGAGGCATTCACGCACTAAAAAAATGCTGAAGTTTAAAATGAAGTTTCAAATAAACCTTGTTTGACTGGTAAGTTTATGTCAGATGTCAACATCAGTAAAATGAGCATCTCATCTCATTATCTGTAGCCGCTTTATCCTGTTCTACAGGGTCGCAGGCAAGCTGGAGCCTATCCCAGCTGACTACGGGCGAAAGGCGGGGTACACCCTGGACAAGTCGCCAGGTCATCACAGGGCTGACACATAGACACAGACAACCATTCACACTCACATTCACACCTACGGTCAATTTAGAGTCACCAGTTAACCTAACCTGCATGTCTTTGGACTGTGGGGGAAACCGGAGCACCCGGAGGAAACCCACGCGGACAACATGCAAACTCCACACAGAAAGGCCCTCGCCGGCCACGGGGCTCGAACCCAGGACCTTCTTGCTGTGAGGCGGCAGTGCTAACCACTACACCACCGTGCCGCCTAAAATGAGCATGCATGGCTAAAAACTAAAATGACATTCTTTAAAACGTTTCAGAAGAATATTTTGCTGACGTATTTTATGAGGCAAGAACGCATTTAATATGTTTGGTTAGGCTTTGAGAAAACAGGGTTTTATGAGTTGAATATATGACTGTTAACTTTTAAACTCTGTACATAATCCATTTTCTTAGCGTTTACCCATCCCTGCTTTTGAGGAGTATAGGTACATGTAAATCCTCACCCTGTGTCTTTCCTGAGTGTCTCTTTTTTTTGGGGGGGGGGTCCTTTGATCCGTCCTCAGCTAGGAACTGCTAATCAGTGTTTCTAGATCCAGTCAATAAGCACAACACGGGCCTTATTTGTCTTAGCATGATGCAGTCCATCACACCATTGACTTGATGCTGGTTTACGTTAGTGACTTGACCTCGATCATATCAGATAGATCTCAGTGGAGGGGGAGGCCCTTTCACGGATTCTGCTTTGAAGATTTGTTTGGATTTGCGAGATGGGATAAATGAAAAGATCTACTAAATATTTTGGTGAAAGTGTTCCAAATTGGTTTATACAGTAATACAGCTGGTTTGAACAACTTCTTAAAGCTTTTTCAGATTTGAGTGTTCCAGGAATATGAAGAAAACATTCTGTAAATTCTCAGAATGAGACCGACTTAAATTGTTTAGTTACATGTTCAGTATCTAAAACCTTGGCATCAAGCCAAGGCCTATTATTTGTCTCTACAGGTGGCCAATCGGCAATCAGATTAGTTCGGTCTGGGTCAGATAACCTGTGAACTTTGTAAGCTTTGGTTTCCTTTCTCCTGATCAGAACAGTTCTTGGCAGGAGGCTCTCTCACATGAAGTGAGAGCTGTAACAGGCAGTCCCAGGACCTGCTTTTCCATCTGATCCTTCATGAACGTCGGCTATCCAATCCTCCTGTCTGGCTTTCCATCAAAGGCAAGAGCACTTCGTCCTCCGTCTTGTGAATTAGCAGCCAAGTTGCTGTGACTGGTATGGAATTAGTGCTATCTTTAACAAAGGCCTGCGCTGGAGATGAGGCTGGTTGAGACCTCTGAACATTCGAAACGCCATAACAAAACATGATTTTCTTTGCCAGCATTTCATGTAAGCACTTGCTGAAGTCGAAGACGGATGAAAAATAAGAAGCATCCCTGACAGAATTTGAATTACTTGCTCTATCGTGGAAAGTTAAACTGAATACCTTTTGAAGTGAAATAAACTTGACAAGCATGGTCCTATGAAGGTTTATTTGCACCTTATGAATGCATTAAAAAGTTGTATTTTTTTTTTTTTTACTTCATTATCTCTCTACAGATTCCCTTTTCAAACCTTGAAGCATCAAAAAACAGATCTACCTCGGAAGACGTGCGGATTCTGAGAGTAAAACTTGAAATGAGGCTTGTTATCATAATGAAATGCCGGTTTTATTTTCCATGGAAGATTCACCTCGTATGAACTTGATGCTATCAGTACACTGTGAGCGAGTCCAATGTTAAATTTAGGGAGGATGATTTCCCAGTGGACCCCATTGCTCTGGAAGGCATAGTGAAGGGCTATGAAGGCAATCGGGGGAAAAAAAAACCATTTCTAGAAACCAGAAACGAACACGAGTTGGTTTGTTCTGCAGTCATTTATCCATTGGCCATCTTCAAATGTTAACTGTGTTGGTTATGATGTCAAATTTGGAAAGGTACATCTAAACCGTACATCATCTTGTTGCTTGGATGATGAGGAGCATGGTGGTGTAGTGGTTAGCACTGTCACCTCACAGCAAGAAGGTTCTGGGTTTGAGTCCAGTGGCCGACAGGGGCCTTTCTGTTGCCCTTTTTCCACCAAATCAGTTCCAGGGCTGGTTCGGGGCCAGTGCTTAGTTTGGAACCGGGTTTTCTGTTTCCACTGACAAAGAACTGGCTCTGGGGCCAGAAAAACCGGTTCCAGGCTAGCACCAACTCTCTGCTGGGCCAGAGGAAAGAACCGCTTACGTCAGTGGGGGGGGTGGAGTTGTTAAGACCAACAACAATAACAAGACCGCGAAAGATCACCATTTTTAAGCGACGAGAAGCAGCAGCTGTACAAACGCGAAGTCATTTATTATTGTTGCTGCTGCTTCTTCCGTGTTGTTTTTGCTTCGATATTCGCGCCAAGGTTTATGCAAACGTAGCAACGTAACTGACGTATACAGCAACGTAATGACGTGGCTTCCCTTAGCACTGCGAGCTATGGAAAAGCAAACTGGTTCTCAGCTGGCTCGCAAGTTGAACGAGTTGTGCACCAGCACTGGCCCCGAACCAGCCCTGGAACTGATTTGGTGGAAAAGGGGTATTTGTGGAGTTTGCATGTTCTCCGGGTGCTCCGGTTTCCCCCACAGTTCAAAGACATGCGGTTAGGTTAACATGGGGTGGCCTTGGGCTGAAGTGCCCTTGAGCAAGGCACCTAACCCAGAACTGCTCCCCGGGTGCTGTAGCATAGCTGCCTGCTGCACTGCTCTGGGTGTGTGTGTGCGTGCGTGCGCATGCGTGTGTTCACTGCTTCAGATGGGTTAAATGCAGAGGACGAATTTCACTGTGCTTGAGTGTGCATGTGACAAAGGCTTCTTCTACTTGCATGAGGTGGAACCTCCTTAAGGTGTAATGATACCTTAAATTATTGTTGAGGTAAACACAGTGTTGTAGTTGAGTCACTAAACCTCAAGTCCGAGTCCAATCTTGAGTCCCCAGTGTTCAAGTCCCAGTCATTTTAAAGAAAATTTCAAGTTGAGTCCATTATTGATCTGAGTCATGTCCGAGAACAAGACTCCGACCGCACCATTTGATGGTGGCTGTTGCTGCTGTATGTGAAACCGTCTCTGCTGCTGTGTTGGACTAACGTTACTGCTTGACTCCCCCATTTTAGTTAATAGGCTACAAATAAAAAGCTTGTTCATCGCTCAGCAAGCCCCGTCTCCAACTTATGAGTCCTAATGCAGTTAATACATGAGTCCGAGTGCTCAAATCCAAGTCAAGTCACGAGTCCTTAAAATGATGGCACGAGTCGGACTCGAGTCTGAGTCCTGGACTCAAGTACTAAAAGCCTGAGTAAACAATATACACATACTAAAGGTACAAAAGATTTACTCTTTGGGTACCACCTCATCATCATAATCATCTCTGAGGTTGATGACTAACCTCAAATGCACCAATACACTGATTTATACCTTTATGTGAATTGTAAGCCTGTTCCTTTTTTCTACCCAGTCATAACCCTACGCGACCCATCACACACTGTGGCATCACTCTGTTTCTCCCAGCTTATAATGGCTAGATTGGCATTGTGATCAGAATTTAGGAAGGATATTAAGATTTTCATCAACCTTCCGTCACTCTAGGTCCTTCTCATATCCCCAAGACATTCTGTTTGTGTTTGAAAACGGAGGCAGCGTGGGTAGTTTGTTGATGCATCCACACCTGGAAACGATTGCACGACCCCCAATCACACCGATAATTGGCCAAGTGAAACAATGTAGATTTCATGTGGAATACAACCAAAGCAATTGCTAAGATGGCTGCCATATGGAATTGCGGCGAATTTACAAATGGATCCTTAGCGCATCATTTTTCATTGTGTTCAGAAACAAAATGACAAATTAACTATGGGGTAAATATAGGGTTTGGTTGCACGATTTGACGAACACTTTGGCAGTTATGGTCGAGTTTGTTTCGGCCTCCTGTGGCTATCGAGGGTCATATCTTTTGTACACTTAGCTGGCGACGGGCTTCAGGATTATTGGTTATGCTCTGATTAGCTTGTTGCGTCTCTGAATATAAGCATTTCGGAGCAAGATGTATTTACGGGATTTTTAAAAAATGTGCCAGAGATTTGTTTGAAACAGTTAGTGGTGAGTAAGCTTGGTTGTTTCTAGGGTCTCAAAACAGAAGGCCTTGATGCCTGTTTGCTCATGTCAACTGTCTATTATGTATGTTGCCTGTCAATTATGTATGGCAGTGCTTTGATAGCTATAAATGTAAGGAAAAGGCTTGAAACCTGAAAGGCAGCATGATCTCAGTGATCTCTGTCATTGTTGGTACCAAATGGGCTGGTTTGAGTATTTCAGGAACTGTTGATCTCCTGAGAGTTTGTACAGAATGATGCGAAAAACAAAAAAACATCCAGTGAGTGGCAGTTATGCCTTGTTAAATCAAGAAGTCAGGTGTGAATGGAAAGACTGGTTCAAGCTGACAGGAAGGCTGCAACAACTCAAATAACGACTCTTTCAAAGGTAGCGAGCAGAAAATCATCTTGTAGATGATTCTTGGCCACATGTAGGGACTAAAGTCACTCGTGATGGCTAGAAATCCATTATGCGAGACGGCAAAGTAAGCTCCTGTGTTGTTCCTCTTGGTGGTGGTTCAGAAAAAGATGAAGCGTAAATTAAGATGCTTTTTAGATCAAGTTTATATAACCTCATTTTGAATTTTTCTCCACAAGACTAGTCCAGCCTTGTTTTAAATCTCACAGGTGAGTCATTTGATATTGAAATGTGATGTTAAGAAGTTGCACGCAAACATATCGTATCTCACTGATTATCTCTGGAGGAAAATAATTCATATTTAACTTTCGGTTCTACCTCACTTGTAAATATATTTGCACGAACAGAGCCGTTTTTTCTGCATATGCGGTACCTGTCACAAGAAGTGATGAAAAGCATCTCCACAGGCAATTCCCGAGCTCCATGTGACTGTCAGCAGGCTGTAATAAGTATTCAGAATTCGCAGCTCATCTCTGTGTTCATGCTGGCTTTCAGAGGTTTTTATCTTCTACACGTCTGCAGGTTTCAACCAACAGAAACATGTTTTGACTTGCAACTGTTCCATTTCCCCGTTGGCTTAGTTTGTACTTTTTTGCATACACAGTCCTCCTGCACCTAGAGATGATGACGATGATATTTTAGTGTCTTTACATCGCAGAAAGACTGGTATGTTGCCCTGCGGATGACCTGAAGTTCTAAATACTGAAGTCAGAAGTTCTAGTTCAGTAAACACGTGGTTTTACCAGAGCACTGGCGATGAGAAATGCTTCACACCTACTGGGAAGGTTTACAGTTTTTCCAGTGAGCCACAAACCACAAACCAGGAGCTGCTTGTAGTAATGGCTTCATTTGAATGAGTCCTGGTTCGTGTGCATGTTCGTGTCCAGCAGATGATCAGATAAATCTCCGTACCACCCTTACGCAGGACGTGCTAGCAGGAAGCCAGTTTGTTTCCAGGAAGTGTGTTTCATAGGGATTTCCCAGTTTCCTGTTCACAAACCCAAGCAAGAACAAATGTGTTGTATGGGAACACTTTTAGTTGCAGAAGACTGTGGTTTATTCGGAATTAGATGTAGGATAACCTGGAATAATTAAACTTTATTATTTAATAATGAAATAAATTTTATGCCATTTTAAAATATTCTAATATTCATCTCATCTCATCTCATTATCTCTAGCCGCTTTATCCTTCTACAGGGTCGCAGGCAAGCTGGAGCCTATCCCAGCTGACTACGGGCGAAAGGCGGGGTACACCCTGGACAAGTCGCCAGGTCATCACAGGGCTGACACATAGACACAGACAACCGTTCACACTCACATTCACACCTACGCTCAATTTAGAGTCACCAGTTAACCTAACCTGCATGTCTTTGGACTGTGGGGGAAACCGGAGCACCCGGAGGAAACCCATGCGGACACGGGGAGAACATGCAAACTCCGCACAGAAAGGCCCTCGCCGGCCCCGGGGCTCGAACCCAGGACCGTCTTGCTGTGAGGCGACAGCGCTAACCACTACACCACCATGCCGCCCTCTAATATTTATTTATATTAAAATGTATTTTTGTTTTTTACTTCATTTTTTGTTTTAATTATAGCCGTGTACATAACTTTTTTTTTTTTTTTTTTTTTTTTTTACAAAGGAAGTATAATTTTAAAAAAGATAATTCAGAAGTAATTCAAGAAAATGGGGAAAAATGTCAAATTATTTATTCATTTGTAAGTTCTTACTAATTTAATTAAAATCTCATTCATTTATCTTAATTTATAAATATTAAAGCTAGACAGCCTTTCAATTTCATAAAATCAGTGAAATTTCCCTCTGAAATTTGGTCATTGTGATGTATGTTTATTTCTGCAAATGTTTGTTTTTTTTAAATTAAAAAAAAAAAAATTTAGATTTCCCAGCAGGGCGGCACGGTGGTGTAGTGGTTAGCACTGTCTCCTCATAGCAAGAAGTTCCGGGTTCGAGCCCCATGGCTGCCGAGGGCCTTTCTGTGCGGAGTTTGCATGTTCTCCCCGTGTCCGCGTGGGTTTCCTCCGGGTGCTCCGGTTTCCCCCACAGTCCAAAGACATGCAGGTTAGGTTAACTGGTGACTCTCACATTCACACCTACGGTCAATTTAGTGTGAATGGTTGTCTGTGTCAATCAGTACGTTTACATGCACATCCAAATGGAGCTGCTGTCGGTAATCGAGCAAAGGGTCCCAGCAGGGGTGCCAGAGAAATCCAATCCTACATGCACACAAGGAAATCGAGCTATTGTGTGAGGTACATTGTGCACCCGAGCCACAGGTGGCGCTACACGCCCCATCGTGTTGGTACACTTCCGGTTGTCGTCATGAAGAGCTATTCAAGAGTGTAAACAAAGTTATCAGTTCCGTGTTCTCCATTGCGTGTTTTTCTCCCGTCCATGAATTTTAATATATTCAACTCCTTAAGCTGAATGAGCATGAACTCTGTCTCCTCATTGCTCCAGAAGTGCACGTTTCTGCTCGCCATTTTCTCTTCTTCGTTTGTTCCTCCTCACCTCTTCTGCTGCTCGCTACTACTGTTGTCATGCCAACTGAGGCTGTCGTGTTTCCCGCTTGTGGTCTCGTCACTTCCGGAAGGGGCAGTGCTAAAGTAAGTAGCTCGACTACGTAGCTCGATAGGGTTTACATGCACTAAATGCGTTTACATGCACATAGAGAAAATCGAATTTCTGCCGTTGCTCGACTGAAATCGAAGTTCTAAATGCCATGGATACACCTTAGCTAGGCTGAAATTGAACCGAACTTGATTTCTCGTAATCGAGCTACACGACCTAGATTATGCGATTTTTGCCGAGCTACTTAGTGCATGTAAACCCTATCGAGCTACGTAGTCGAGCTACTTACTTCAGCACTGCCCCTTCCGGAAGTGACGAGTGACGAGACCACAAGCGGGAAACTCGACAGCCTTGGTCGGCATGACAACAGTAGTAGCGAGCAGCAGAAGAGGTGAGGAGGAACAAACGAAGAAGAGAAAATGGCGAGCAGAAACGTGCACTTCTGGAGCAATGAGGAGACAGAGTTCATGCTCATTCAGCTTAAGGAGTTGAATATATTAAAATTCATGGACGGGAGAAAAACGCGCAATGGAGAACACGGAACTGATAACTTTGTTTACACTCTTGAATAGCTCTTCTTCATGACGACAGCCGGAAGTGTACCAACACGATGGGGCGTGTAGTGCCACCTGTAGCTCGGGTGCACAATGTACCTCACACAATAGCTCGATTTCCTTGTGTGCATGTAGGATTGGATTTCTCTGGCACCCCTGCTGGGACCCTTAGCTCGATTACCGACAGTAGCTCGATTTGGATGTGCATGTAAACGTACTGACTAAGTAGCTCGGCAAAAATCGCATAATCTAGGTCGTGTAGCTCGATTACGAGAAATCAAGTTCGGTTCAGTTTCAGCCTAGCTAAGGTGTTTCCATGGCATTTAGAACTTCGATTTCAGTCGAGCAACGGCAGAAATTCGATTTTCTCTATGTGCATGTAAACGCACTCTGTGTCAGCCCTGTGATGACCTGGCGACTTGTCCAGGGTGTACCACGCCTTTCGCCCGTAGTCAGCTGGGATAGGCTCCAGCTTGCCTGCGACCCTGTAGAACAGGATAAAGTGGCTACAGATAATGAGATGAGATTTCCCAGCCACAGAATGGCTGGATAGTTATTTAATTTGAGGGGATTCCCTTGCAGATAATGTGCATGAAATCGCTCACTTCAAGCAGACAAAGGAAGTCCATGTGCGCATGCTCAGGTTTACCTTCTTCTTTTGGGTTTTACTGCAGCTGGCATCCAGTGTTGCATTACTGCCATCTACAGGTTTACCTTGACCGTGCACTGACAGTTCCATCATTCTGTCGCTAAACGAACAGCTGATCACACTGAAGTGCTCACTGACTACCAATATTTATTAGTTTGGTCCTGTGTTTCCTTTCCTTTGCAACAGAACGCCTTTTCTTCTCGCTTTCCATCACTGTATTCAGTCTTTCACGTTTCATTCACATACTCGCGTCCTCCATTTTTCTCTCCTGTTTCAAATTTATATCCCACAATGCCTTGTGCGAACGGGGAAAGCCCACCACGTGATGCATGACGTAGTATCTTGAATTGTGTCATGGTGAAGCAGGGAAAAAATGGCAGAGAATTTAGGGCCACGTGGCCTTAAATTCATTAATTGTTCCATTTTTTTTTTTTTTTAAATAATAAAATTGGAAGTCTGTCATTTGAATTCAGTAGCTTTCGGTCCACTAAACAAAAACAATTGGGGGTCAGGGAAATTTATTTTATTCCTTTAATAAGAGAATTATTCAGTTTTGTGTTTGTTTGTTGGTTGGTTGGTTGGTTGGTTGGTTTACATCAATGGACCAGCATTTCAGATTGATTTTATCCATGATACCAAGTATTGGATGAGTACATCCTTTACAAGCTATAACAAGTAAAATATAATTTAAAATAAATAAAGGCTTACATTCCAAAAATACCACTGACCAGCCAGTTTGGTACACTTTAACTGTGCCATCATTTGCAGGAGAAAATCCTGTTTCAGGATGCCTTTCCCCAGTCAGAGAGCTCTTTGACGCCATTCGCCCTTTGATAAACAAAACTGGTAAGGTTGTCTGGGAGTGTGGCTCTCGCCCGATATAGCAGCTTCCCCTCTTGCACATCCTGTTTGCTGCACACAAGGCCCGTCTCCTTTGTGTGCTCTCAGACACCCTCTCAGACACACTGTGTACTGGGCTGGCTGATGGGTGACGACTGTGCCGGCTTGAAGACTTGGCGTCTGGGGCTCGCCGTGGAAATACAGTGAATTTGTGGTGATTTTTGGACTAAGGAACACTGCAGTAGTTCCTGATGATGGGGTGCTGTCTTTTTGTGCATCACAAGGTGAGTGTGAGCTCACTGCATCACTAGGATATAAGTCAGTAATAAAGTTACAGATGCTGAACAGCTGGCTGATTTTTTTTTTTTCAAAAAATGTATTAGTTTCTCTCATCTCTTTATCACAGTGTAGTTTGTGAAGTGTTCTTCTGAATACTCTGCATCAAAGCCACACAAACTTTCAGTACTTTTAATGTGTGTCCTGTTTTATTTATTTATTTATTAATGAAAAATATTAACACACACAAATAGACTTTTTTTAACTTTTTTTTTTCAAATTTTTTAAATTAAAGGATATCACAATATTGACACTATCTCAGAAAAATGTATTGTGACATGATAAATTATGATGTCGATATTATATTGCCTATCTCCCAGCTTGACCAGACAGTACCTCTAGCTCAGGATTGAACTGGGATCCTGGACATGTAAGGTGGCAGCACTGCCTGCTAATAAAGGGACTGGAGTTCATACTGATTATAAAGGTTTTTTTTTTTTTTAAGGACCAAAATACTAATTTTCCAACCAGTGAATAAAATAACATTATGGTATTAGTTGCCTTTAGAAGAAACACAATAGATCCTTTGATAGGCTTTAGCTTAATGAGATCTCACCATCTGTGTTGCTTTATGCTGATTTTAGCCCTGATTTCCCAATTCGAAAACTGATTTTGGCAACCTGCGATCATTCGTGTCGAATGAATCTTGTAGTGTGAGCATCTCTGCAGCATTGCGCAACAACCAGTGAGTCTGAGAGGAAATCTCATTCATCTGCCATCATGCGCAGCAGATCCCTGAATCCAGTCGTGTCCTGTGTTTATGTTCATGTTTGTGTGTCAAGGCAAAATGTAAGCATGATGATGATAATGCTTTGGTACATTCTCATGTCATACCCAAGTGGTTGTTTGGTTGTTGTGCCTCCCAACCCATTCCTTCCTCCACACACATCCAGTTGCGCTTGTCAGTCAGTTGATGACAGGCCTTGCGTTTATTTTTGTGAGAAAGCAGGATTTTACGGAGCAAGAGAATTTCAACTGGGATCTCTTTAGGTGAAAGATTGTGTACTGTGTGCAACTCGTATGCGATCACTTGTGTCATGTTCTACAAAACAATGTACAGTACCAGTCAAAAGTTTGAACTCGTTCATAGGTCTTTCTGTATTTTGACTATTTTTAAGAAGAAGCAGCAGCCTTTATTTGTCACATTCACACTCGAGCACAGTGAAATTCGTCCTCTGCGGATTTAACCTATCTGAAGCAGTGAACGCACACGCAGGTGAGCAGTGAGCACACATACATACCCAGAGCAGTGGGCAGCTATGCTACAGCACCCGGGGAGCAGTTGTGGGTTAGGTACCTTGCTCAGGGGCACTTCAGCCCAAGGAAGCCCCATGTTAACCTAACCGCATGTCTTAGAACTGTGGGAGAAACCAGGGCACCTGCAGGAAACCCACACAGAGAACACGCAAACTCCACACAGAAAGGTCCCCGTCGGCCACTAGACTCAAACCCAGAACCTTCTTGCTGTGAGGTGACAGTGCTAACCACTAGACCACTATACATGCATGTATTTTTTTTACGGTGTAGAATAATCCTGAAGACATCAAAACTATGAAACAAGATGTGGAACTATTACAGGTCAGAACTGTAGGTCAGGTGGAATTTTTCAACCTAGGTTAGAATTTTTAACCCAGTTCATAATTTGCTACCTGTATTGAGGAGGCTTACTATATCTAGGGTTAGGGTCTAGTGGTTAAGGTGTTGGGTTAAGAATCATCAGGTTCTGAGTTCAAATCTTGGTTAAGTATGGAAAAAAATATATTTTTTTAAATGCTAGATAGGTATAGGTAGACAGATAGACAAGAGGAAATACTAGGTAGGTGTATATAAAAAGGAAGTGTATGGAAGAAAGGGAGACAAAAAAGTGATGGAAAATCCCTTTTAAGAATCTTAGATAATCCCACATTTTGGCCAAGTTGGAAATTGAGCTAGGTTAAAAATTTTAACCCCAGGTAAAAAAAAAAAAAAAATATCACCTAGGTTGAATTTTTTTACCTGTAACAGAACATATGTGGAATCATGTGGTAAACAAAAAAAGTGTTTAAAAATGTTTCCTATTTTAGATTCTTCAAAATATCCAGTGTTTTATCTTGACATTCTGCACACAATTGGAATTATGTTAACCAGCTTCATGAGGTAGTCACCCGGAATGCTTTTCAATTAACAGGTGCCTCATCAAAAGGTAATTAGTGGATGAGTTTCTTTCCTTCTTAATGTGTTTGAGATTAAACAGTCATCGTCGGTGGCTGTCCATTGCTTGAAATGATGACTGCTTCATCAGGATGCGTAGAAACGCAGATGGGCCGCGAGGCCCGCACCAGAGCGACAGAGTCGTCCACAGCAGTGGCACGAACAACCTGGCTGAGCTGCTATGGAATGTCTGGCTTCGTGAGCCCTCATATACTCCCTCTGAGACTTGTCATCAATTGCGGACACTGAGCTTTTAACTATGCTTCACCATGTTGCTCTATCCAAGGCATCCTTTTCCCATGTCTGATCGATAATTCTGGCATCCTTCATGTTCCTCTTCAAGACGTCTTTGTACCTCAGTTTCTGTCCTCCTTGTCTCCTCTTTCCGAGGCTCAGTTCTCCATAGAAAACGGCTTTGGGTAGTCGTGTGTCAGGCATGCGCCGGATGTGTCCAGCCCAACGAAGTTGGGAGGCTGTGATCAGGGCTTCCACACTTACTGTACTGGCTCACCTGAGGACTTCTACATCAGGGACCTTGTCCTGCCATCTTATTTTGAGGATTTGACACAGGTGTCGGAGTTGTAGCCTGGTCAGTTTCTTGAAGTGCTTACAGTAGAGTGTCATGCATTCGGTGGCATAAAGCAGAGATGGTAAGACTGCGGCATTGTATACTTTCAACTTGAGGGTTCTCTTGATGTCATGGCGAGACCATAGTTGCGTTTGTAATGCACCGAAGGTTTTGGTGGCAGCTTAAATCCGGAGGTCTACCTCCAAGTCTGATGAGTTTGTATTGGTAACTGCACTGCTTAAGTAGATGAAACTCTCAGAACTCCTAACAGGCGTTCCATTGACCAAAACAACGTTGTTTGACCTTGCCTGTGGTTCAGGTGAGGGTTGGTACAGGAGTTGTGTTTTCGTGGTATTGATTTTCAATCCAAAGAGGGTTGCAGCTGTGGCAAAGTGATCAACGATTTCCTGCGCGCCATCCAAATCAGAACTCGATCGGAAGGAGATCAAACAGTAAATAGTAAATAATAAAAATACAGTAAATCGCCCTTTTCCACAACTGTGGTAATCCATATTATGTCAAGAACCGCTCAGCTAAGTAAAGAGAAACGACATCCATCATTATTTTAAGACATGAAGTGACTTTTAATGAATAAAAATAAAGAAACCGTTGAAGATGTATTCAAACTTTTGACTGGTACTGTATGGGGGGGGAAAAAAAAGCCACACGGTATAGTGATATTTTTTTTTGAAAGCTGTGCACTTGGTTTAAAAGAACTCCTCACGCTGTGAGAAATGGTCTGTCAACCTGTGGCGGAAGAGATTACTATACCTGTTCAGCCTTTCTCTTCTTCACCTCCATGATTAATCTTTTAAAGTAACACAAGACTTGTTGGGGAAGAGGAAAACCAGAACCTGGTGCCATGTTTATAAAGTGGTAACAGGAGGAAGAGGGGGGAATTTTTCTGTTTTTTTTTTTTTTTTTAAACTTCATGACTTTTTTTTTTTTTTTTTTTGCAAAGACACCCTAAAAAATGGCCTACTGCTTACTGGAAAGAAATTTGATTTCTTCCACTTTTAACAAAGACTTACATTTATGGAAGAGCTACGTTCCATTAAAATCGCAGGAGTCCCATGAGTTGACTTTCTACCCCAAGTCATTTACAGTTTGAATCCATCTGGTCCCGATAAAACGGAGGTAAACGAGCATTAAAAGGCTGTGGGAGGTGACCTGTATATGTACTAGATTGTGGAGGATTCTTGAAACTGATCCCTGGGAGCAGGGCCACATCCCTCAAGCTCTTTGGAGGAATGTGTGTTTGTCTAAATGGAAGTCGTTCATTAGGATTGAGCCTCCGCAGCCCCTCTTGATTCCAGTCTTTCCCTCTGGCGAGAGAATTTGGCTGCTGTGAGAATTTGAGTGATTGTGTGCGAGCTACCGGTGGGTGGCAAGGGATGAGCTGGGAATCACGAAGCAGCTTGTGGGCATAGCGTACACAGATGTGTAATAGCAGAAAGTCATGAATCAAGTGTTGAATCCAAAGGATGCGCAAGAATGGGACGTGTTTTTACAGACCCTCTGCTTTTTTAATAAGCTCTTATCAGTTCACACCTGCAGTGTCATTAGCGTGATCTCACAAGGCTGGAATGTGTGCTGTTTTTAGTTTTTAATCCACCTGGACATGTTCGCGGAACAGCAGCCATACATGTTCTTCAGCATGACTCAATGATAGTGTGGCTTTACGTTTCAGTTCACTCCCAGTTGTTTTGAGTAACCGATGATTCTCTGTTACAGGCACAGGTTAACGGTTTTGGTTCAGTTCTTTGATGAGAGTCGTCCCCCAAAACCACCATTAGGTTTCATTTTGAGTATTTGTTTGTCAGTTTGAAAACCGAGAGCATGCAGCATGGTATATGCAGCCTTGCAGCTTGAATCAAAACGAAACGTTTCCTGTCTTGCGTAGGTAAAAGAGAAGAAGTGAACCAACCTTTTCCTGATCGCATACCCTGATCTTTAGACTTCAATAATGTTGTGAACTTTGTAAACCCAACACCAAGATGTCTGCTTATAATGTGTCCATGTTGTTGTTGGACTCCAAATACAGGGTCATGGATTTCCTGGAATTATGGTTGAAATCCAGCTCCTCCAGTCCATACCTGTGAAATGTATACCACCAGGGTTGCATTTAGGTCAGAACTCCTTGCTTCACGTGTACCATTGTTTTTCTCCTTAGGCTGACCTCAGTGTAGCTGTTTGGCTCGAGCGGTAGCAGGATGCCGGAATTGAGCTCTATTCAGACGCTGGTTGTCATGGAGAATAAACAGTTAAGGAGCAACAATAACAAAAGATCCTTGTGCTATTTAAAATCCCAAGACAAGGAAAACGGCGGATGGTATCAATTTAAGTTAACGGCTCTGTTAATGATCAGAATAGCAACTGGTTTCGAGTCTGTACTGATGGGGGGTCTTTAAAAAAATAAAAATTAAAAAGGTGAGCGGTCGTTAAAATTTATGGTCTGTGCTTACCACGAATACGTCATGGTTCTGGCGTGGCCAGAGTTGTCGAATGTTCCACCAATGTCCAATCTGTACATATTTATTAAATGCTTTTATGAGCCTAATGTACTCTGTAGGTTGGTATTAATGGAAACCAAATGTGTAATTTTCTCAAGTACGTCCTGAAATGTGTTTGTGTCTTTTGGAATGTGTTTTGCTGTCCTGGTT
This sequence comes from Neoarius graeffei, assembly GCF_027579695.1. NCBI lineage: Eukaryota > Metazoa > Chordata > Actinopteri > Siluriformes > Ariidae > Neoarius > Neoarius graeffei. The sequence continues at coordinate 12,732,464 of NC_083594.1, forward strand.
TGCATATAATCAATACTCCTCAGCTTTCATTTACGCAAACTCCTGTTATATAACAATGAAGTGTGGGTAAGAATTTAAACTGCAAACACACCCGGAGTGTGAGTGACCTCTTGTTGTAAATACGGCTAAGAATCTGAACTCTGCCTCGATCACGCTTCGTATGTGGATGGATGTTAACAACGTCGGTCAGGATAAAATATTTATCAGAGAACAACGTGATAGTCTGTTCGTACGTGTCAGAATTTGGGTCGTATATAATATTGGTACTCTCTTCTTGTTTTGTCTTTACAGAAAAAGAGGAAGCAAAGAAAAAGGGATGTGGACTCGCTCAGTCTCTGCAGTCTGGACATCAACGTAAGTCCATATACTCTTTATGATGCATCTTATTTGGGTTATTATTTGTGAACGAGACGCGCTGCTGTGACGTCTCAATTCTGATTGGACAGGATCGGTCAGGTCTGTCTTACAGCAGTTGTGGCTGCAAATCAAATCACAGGTTTATATTCATGTACTTTTTCTAATGGAGCACTTGCATGTGACGTCACAGCCGATCCAGATTGTGACAGACGCCATCGTGTCGGTCAAACGCCATTTTCCGCCTTCTACTTCTGGTTCTACTTCTGCTTTTACTTTTACCTTTTCTTCTGGAAAACCCTACTATATACAATTCTACTACAATGGCTGCGGCTACAAGCTCTCCCTACCTGTGCACGGTTTTTATGTTTTTTGTGTGTATTTTTGCGTGTTGTTCGTCTGTACCGGACTTCAATATCCACTACAACTGTATGGACTTACTGGATATTGGTTTCCAGCAGAAAATGACGGTTTGTAGCGATTTCCATCGCATGCACAACATTCCGGACGAGAAAAAAAAAAAACATTCCGGACGAGATAGCGAGACCAGCGGGGTCTCCGTGGATTGTTATCGGAAGCAAAGCGAAGGAGGCGGTGCCGGGAGCGGAAGCAAAAGCGAGGCTGCAGGCAGAGCCAGCCTGTTGACTAAGCTCAGAAAACAGCCACTCAAATCTCCACTGCCAAGCCTCTACCTCTCCAACGCCAGATCCATGTAAACAAGACGGACGATTTGGAATTACCTTATTCTATTCTATAATCGGCTGGTCAGTGCTATACTCAATACTTAAGTGACTTACCCATCCAGTGAGGATCATTTTCTTGTTTACAAGATGCCACATCTGAGTCGCTGACACATCCTGAATTTCTGTAGAGAAAACTGTCCAGAGATTTATAAGCACGCAGTGCTTCACCACTGAACAGCGAGGGAAAGTTAATGAGGTAATTATACACGTCCGGGTATTCCGCTGGCAGTTCAAAATCCGGTCGTGAAAACTCCATCCGGTAAGCCATAAGGGTCACAAATCTGTAGATCGTTTATTTTAGACATATATCTAGTTATCTGTTCATTAGAAAAATGAGCCGTGTAGTCCGTCGGTTGAAATTGATCCATTCTGTACACGAGTGCAGCAGTATTCAGCGGTGTTTTTGACCGACAAGATGGCGGTTGTGTACTTTCCAGTCACGTGACTGCAAGATCTCTATAGCGTATCGTTTCTGTAGTAACAGCTAATTCAAGTTCATACAGCGATGGTTTAGCAACAGTTATCCGTTGTTATAATGCGACAGTGGGAACTTGTTCATTTTGTGGATGTTCCACAACTATAAAGATAACTCTAATTATTCTATCCACCTTCACTGGATATGAGCAATCGCGCACTCTGATTGGCTATTCTACTACTAGTCTATCAGCTCTTGTACCATGAGTAGAGACAAACAAAATGGCGGAGCATGTTGCTGAACCAACCGAGGATGAAATAAAAACTCTTCTCGAAAACAAAACCCACAAAAATGCAAAAAAAAAGCAACAAAATATGGAATGAATGTATTTGATGGCAAGAACGTTTTTTTTTTTCAAGAATTCTTATTATAGCATTTTTCACAAATTGCAACTGTCATTTCACCAGTGTGTTTACATTCTAAGTGGAAATGATTTTGTCGGATGTTTTGTATAAAGTTTTTATTTATCGAATTTCCAAAAAATGCAAATAAAAATGATCCGTTTCTCAAAATCCAGTGAATGTGGATAGAATAAAAGTTATTCCACTCAATCTCGTCATACATGACTTATAGCCGACTCGTCGGCTATCAGCTCATGTACGACTCGATTTCATGGAATAACCTGTTAAATGGATAAAAATGATGACATTTTTGTTTAATAAATAAATAATGGTTAGAGTTGGTAAACTGCTGTATCATAAGAGGAAGAAACACTGACTGTTTATCGAAAATCAACTTCTGGGCAATCCCAGTACCTTGTTGTTAATTATTTTCCTGTAACAGGATGCCGCTGAGTGTTTTACTATATACTTAATGAACATCTAAGATGTGTGCATGGTAACAGACATTATTCTTCTTATTATCCATCCATTATCCGTAACCGCTTATCCTGTGCAAGGTCATGGGCAAGCTGGAGCCGATCCCAGCTGACTATGGGCGAGAAGCGGGGGTACACCCTGGACAAGTCACCAGACTCTCGCAGGGCTGACACATGGAGACAAGCAAACACTCACATTCACACCTACGGTCAATTTAGAGCCACCAATTAGGCTAACCTGCATGTCTTTGGACCATGGGGGAAACTGGAGCACCCGGAGGAAACCCACACAGACACGGGAAGAGCATGCAAACTCCACACAGGAAGGCCCCTGTCGACCATTGGACTCGAACCCAGAACCTTTTTGCTGTGAGGCAACGGTGCTAACCACTACACCACCGTGCCACCCTATTATTCGTCTCGTCTTCTTCCGCTTTATCCGGGACCGGGTCGCGGAGGCAGCAGTCTAAGCATGGAAGCCCAAACTTCCCTCTCCCCAGACACCTCGGTCAGCTCCTCGGGAAGAACACCGAGGCGTTCCCAGGCCAGCCGAGAGACATAGTCCCTCCAGCGTGTCCTGGGTCTTCCCCGGGGCCTCCTCCCGGGGGGACATGCCTGGACTGGAACACCTCCCCAGGGAGGCGTCCAGGAGGCATCCGAAAAAGATGCCCGAGCCACCTCAGCTGGTTCCTCTCGATGTGGAGGAGCAGCGGCTCTACTCCGAGCTCCTCCCGAGTGACTGTGCTTCTCACCCTATCTCTAAGGGAGCGCCCAGCCACCCTGCGAAGGAAACTCATTTCGGCCGCTTGTATCCGCGATCTTGTTCTTTCGGTCATTACTTAAAGCTCATGACCATAGGTGAGAGTCGGAACGTAGATCGACCGGTAAATTGAGAGCTTCGCCGTTTGGCTCAGCTCCTTCTTCACCATGACGGACCGGTAAAGCGACCGCATCACTGCGGAGGCTGCACCGATCCGCCTGTCGATCTCACGCTCCATCCTTCCCTCACTCGTGAACAAGATCCCGAGATACTTAAACTCTTCCACTTGAGGCAGGACTTCTCCACCAACCTGGAGAGGGCAAGCCACCCTTTTCCGGTCGAGAACCATGGCCTCGGACTTGGAGGTGCTGATTCTCATCCCCGCCGCTTCACACTCTACTGCAAACCGCCCCAGTGCATGCTGGAGGTCCTGGTTTGAAGAAACCAACAGGACGACATCATCCGCAAAAAGCAGAGATGAAATCCTGTGGTTCCCAAACAGGATTCCTTCCGGCCCCTGGCTGCGCCTAGAAATTCTGTCCATAAATAGGCCACCCTATTATTATTATTATTATTATTATTATTATTATTATTGACTCTTTTTCCATGTTATGATTTTCACAATTGAGACCGAATTAAAAATTAAGATAAGATTTCATTCTGTAACGTTGAATTGTAGAAAAATCCGATGTTGAACTGTAGCTCGTTGGTAAATATCGTATTTATTTTATTCATTAGAAACAAGCTCCTGGTTCTTTTTAATGAAGTACTAAAGTTCCTAAGTATAGTTTCAGAAATGAATTCACATGGACTCACTGACCTTATCTGTTGATCATAAGTGCCTGATGTTTTCACCTCGCTGCCCATCTCGGCACACTGCTTTCTCCAGTCCGTGGGATATAATGAAGCTCCAGGAAGGCTAAAGAAAGAAAACGTGGAGCGCTATTAGTCTTACATTCTATATCCTGCACAAAATGACTTCCAGCACTTCAGCTATTAGGCGACATGTGTCTCGTCTAATTTTCCAAAAGGTCAGGCAATTTGCAAGCCTGCTTCTTTTCCTGCCAGTTGTGCCAAGGCCTTTTACTAAATGGCACATAATTGTAGCGTATTCATAGTCATATCATTATGCATGTATATATGGCTGCTGTGTGAGGTTCTTGCACTTTGGAGCGTTTGATAGCAGTGAGAATGAATATGAAACTCCACAGCTACCATGAAGAGAACTGCAAAAATATCACTTTCATAGTCCTGGCTGAGGAAAACGTCTCCTCGGAATGACTGGACAGTTCTCTGGATTATTTATTTTTAACTTTCAAGTTCGAAATGAGTTTTCAAAAACAGACCTGTGTGTACCCTGCATAAAGCAGTTTAGCACAGCGATTCCAAGAATTCAAACCAAATATGGTGACTGTTTTTATTTTTCCCTTTATTTGTAATTGAGCTCATGCTGAGGTTTAGGGTTTAGCTTCGTGCTGGATGAAGTGCAGCGTGTTTTTATTTTCGTGGCGTTACTGGAGGGCATCCAGTGTTTTCTCATCACACTTGATTATATCTTTAAGACTAGTGTGCTAGTTCTGATTAACCTCCTGAGGAGGGGGATATAAAACAGTCACACCTGATCTATATCGACTTAGTTTAGTTTAATGACCTACTAAATACACTCACCGGCCTCTTTATTAGGAATACCCGTCCATCCACCTGCTGTTTTTTGCGGTTATCTAATCAGCCAATCCCTTGACGTGTAAAATCATACGGATACACGTCAAGAGCTTCAGTTAATGTTCACTTCATTCAAACATCAGAATGGGAAAAATTGTGATCTCAATTCAAGTGTGACTTTCACTGTGGTTTGAGCCAGATGGACTGGGTTTAGTATTTCAGAAACTGCTGATCTCCTGGGGTTTTCACACACAACAGTCTCTAGAGTTTGCACAGAATGGTGCGAGAAACAAAAAACATCGAGTGAGTGAGCAACACTCGATGGCTGTGGGTGGAAGCAAATGCCTTGATGATGAGAGAGGGTCAGAGGAAAATGGCCAGATTGGTTCGAGCTGCCAGCAAGGATATAGTAACTCATAGCAACTCGTTACAACCGTGGTGAGCAGAAAAGCATCTCCGTATGCAACAGCAGAAGAGCACATTGGGTTCCACTCCTGCAGCCAAGAACAGGAATCTTTAGAATCAAGAACAAGTTCCTATTAAAGTGGCCGGTGAGTGTATACAGTGGTGTTCTATAATGATTGTTATACGTAATGGTGGCGGCACGGTAGTGTAGTGGTTAGCGCTGTCGCCTCACAGCAAGAAGGTCCGGGTTCGAGCCCCGTGGCCGGCGAGGGCCTTTCTGTGTGGAGTTTGCATGTCCTCCCCGTGTCCGCGTGGGTTTCCTCCGGGTGCTCCGGTTTCCCCCACAGTCCAAAGACATGCAGGTTAGGTTAACTGGTGACTCTAAATTGACCGTAGGTGTGAATGTGAGTGTGAATGGTTGTCTGTGTCTATGTGTCAGCCCTGTGATGACCTGGCGACTTGTCCAGGGTGTACCCCGCCTTTCGCCCGTAGTCAGCTGGGATAGGCTCCAGCTTGCCTGCGACCCTGTAGAACAGGATAAAGCAGCTAGAGATAATGAGATGATACATAATGGTGCACTTTTTATCACAAATAGACATTCTGTAGTAGAAACTGAGTTACTGTTTCAGGCTGCACTCGCAAACAAATGTTAATTCTTTATGTGGGATTAGATGTACAAAGACAAAATGGTCATTAAGATGGAGGCTGCCGATAAATCTGTCTGTGCATCTATGAAAATATCTGACTGTGGATCGTCTGTCTGTGTCATTCATTCGATCATTCATTCTCTGTCTGTCATTCATTTGATCCTTCAAGCTATCTAATTATGTCTGACTGTATCTTTCGTTCTGTCTGTCTCCGTCTACCCATCTGTCTATTGATCCTTGTCTGTCTTATTAATTCTTTCTGTCAGTCTATAGATCTGTGTAACTGTCTAACTATCAGTCTGTCAGATTGACATCTGTTCTGTTTGTCTGTTGGTCTATCTGTTAATAATTTGTCAGTCTATCTAACAGTCTGTATCTGTCTTTCTACCTATTGATCTCTCTAGCTCTATCATTTATCCAGCTCTCTGTTTGTCTGTCGAATCTATATCACACTTTCCATCACATTAGTATAAATTACTTTTGCGGTTTCAGCTTCATGTCTGATTTTATAGCAGTTGTATTGCTTTGATAGATAAAAATAAAAGCAGAGCTTTTTTCAGCTTGATGGTGATGAATTTAGATGAGCAACAATTGGAATAATGACCTCCTTGTTTAATTTTCATGCTCACTCTTGCATTTTATTGTCGGCCGTTACGAACAGCCAGATAGTTTCACAGACAGTCAGCGAGGATCCCACCACCACCACGACTCTTTTCCAGTCTGCACAGACAATAATGGGCACAATGTGATGTCAGACAAATGGGCTTGATAATGAAAAATCGTAAGCCTTGAACTCATGGCTGTCTTTAAAGGATATGGGACATGGATTTTTTTTTCTGGGTATAATTATGTATAAAGGACATAAGAAATGCCATCTAAATCACTGCAGGGCGTCAAAAATGTGAAAATCATCACATTTATTCAAGTTTTTTTTATACATCAGCGTAAAACAAGGATTCGTTAATGAGTTAGGTGGTCACGTGACCGTGACGTAACAAAAACTTTCCAAGGAGCCAGCGCTTGGGAATCTAATGTTACCGGAATGGACACCATCGACAGTGACATTCCCGATGTTTCACAGAGATGTGAAGTTAGACCCTATCAATTCGAACCGATAGCTGGAAATTCACATGAACATGGATCTTGTCTTTACTCTGACGGGTCAGATGATTCTGAGAGTGAGAGTTCATTCAGCCCTCATGAAACTGAAAGCGGTCGGCTGGATAGCACTTCCTGGTAAGTTAAAAACAATTCTGCTCAAAGGCTAATGATCTGTTGAAAGAAGTATTATTTTTGTATCATACATTGAAAGTTCATCATAGATCTAGCTAAAGTCCGTTGCAAGCTATTTTTTTTTTTGCTGATATTTTTTTGCTAACCCTAACCCAGTAAACGATAGATAATAAAATTGCATAAAATAAATGGGGAAGAAAAATAATAAGAATTAAACAATAGTAGAAATAAAATATAGAATAATAAAATGAAATAAAAGTTTAAAAAAAACCCTCTTCTACAACTTCACCACAACTCTTCGATTCAGTACGTAAACAAAGAAGGACAGATATGAGTAAATGAGTCAGAATTATGATAATCAATAATTGATACACCCAAAATTATAATACTAATCCTTACCTCGGCTTTCAGACGCTTAGCGAATGCACCTCGTGGTGGCCGTAGCACTTCTGGTTTCACTCCGCCATCTTGTTCCTGAATTGGGACGTTGGGAACGGCTCCATCTTTAAGTAGCCTCTTAAATTTGGCTTGGCAATTAATTTCGTTCAGTACCTGAGTATTAAAGTTGAAAGAATCCTCAGTGAAATGGTCCGAACACAGTTTGTGGGAAACAGTAGGTGCAAAGTTTTTTTTCTACGGCAGTAGTGAGCCCACACTTTCCTCAGCTTCGGGTCCTTGGGGAATGCAAAAAAACTTACTCCAGGGCATTTCCCATTGGAATTATTGCAACCATAAGCAGCACAATACACCTTGATGTCCAATGTATGATGTCCAATGTACTTTAAAGACTATAAAAACAATTTTCTTGTCATCCACTTCTCCATTCATCTACCCGCTTGTGCTGTGCCCGAAAGTTTTTGTGACGTATGATCATGTGACAGCGGCTCTTCCGGTTGTAGAAAATGCATATCGGAAGTCGAGCAGAAATGCCATATAATCATCACGAATATAACGATTTTGCTGAATTTAATAGATGATTTTGTATTTGTTGATGCAATTAATTCATATTTTTAATGGAAAGAAACTGATATAGCGTGCTTTTATGTTTCATGTCCCATATCCTTTAAGAGCAGATTGAGCATGCCTATGCTCCAACACAAATGCTTTTGGAATCTGCTTCAAGACTTTTTTGTTCCAGTCTGGCTCCCTTTGTAAGTGCTGAAGCTTGAGGTTGGAAGGTTATTTTTGGTGGAATGGATTTTCCGAGTGCACCCTTACAGATGGGAGAGGGTTCAGTGTCATGATGAGTGCAGGGAACTGGGATGTGACTGTCTATTGTTTTCACATTATTGCTCTCCTCCTTTACCAGTATCAGTGACTCGGTTCATAAATTTAGTCCTGACACTCTTCTAACAACAGTCATGATTCATCAGTGAAGTTGGTGTATTTTTTGCTATCTTTCTTTTCCTTGGGTTGTACCCATCTATTGTATTTGACACAATAGGGATAGATTGTAAAAATAAAAATACAGTAAATGTACTTGTGTCTAATAATGAACTGTGAACTATATAAAAGATATCCTGTCTTCATGCAGTTACATCAGCAGTGCCTACCTACATGTGATTGAGCTGCTGTCTTGTTTGTGGACTTGTTTTCTTTCCCTGTTAGTTTACTTTCTCAGTACATATCAGTGATGATGCTTAAAATCATTGTATCCACTACGTTTACATCACTAGTGTGAAATTTGTTAGCTAGCATGTTAGCGATCACAAACTTTGTTCGCTAGCATGTGTACATTCACAAACAAGGCATCATCAAATTATAAAGCGTCGTGAAATAAGACTAGAGACAATAGATCTGAAACTTTGTTAAATGAGATGGGTAACAAGCTGTTTCAGTTTTATTTAGGATAACAATATATGCAGTTTGGTATAAAGACAGGATAGTGCTGTGTCCAGCTCAGGTCAGGCCGTTCTGCCATGTTGGCCTACATGCCGGTGTTCATTGATTTGGTTGTAGTTAAAGGTGAAAGGCCTTTTTGTGCCAAATTCCAGTTGACCAATAGTGTAGGACAAAAGCCCTATTCGCACGGGATAAGTATTACCTATGGACCTCTGGTAATTCGCAATTACCCCCGCACCTCTGTGTTATTGTGTGGCGCATTCGGACGGGATAAGCAAAAGTCTGTAATTCACTGAATTTACAGACATTGTGACCGGATGTGTCGTAAGTTCACAACATCCTGTTTCGTCTTGTAGACAGGAGTTTCTGCTTATCTGGTTCAAATATGGGATAGGCCTACTACCACTTGCCCCTGAAATGCTGTTTATCAAAATTTCACCCGTATTCACTCCAGAAAAGTACAAGAGACGCGCGTTTAATAATTACAAACACAGACATGCGCATTCACACGGGACTTGTATTACCACTGGACGTCTGTGTTTTGCCGAAACACAGGGCCCGTTTACACGAGGACGCTGTCGGGTAAAAACGACTAAATATTTTATCGGAAGTGCCTTTCGTCTACACGGGGACGGCGTTTCCGAGGCTGAAAAACGGAAAAAATTGAAAACGCCTTCCAGAGTGGATAAGTTAAAAACAGCCCCCGTTGCATATCCATCTAAACTACCCAATACGCGAAACTCTGCTCGGATCTGCTCACGTCGGGTACGCGTTTACGTCATACACGTGTCATATACTGTACATGCCAGCCCGGGAAGTAAGAAAGTAAGTAAAAAAGTAAGAGCATGTCTGATTACATCGATCCAACGGACCTTCAAGCTGCTCTGGCAGCTTTAATAAACGTCCAGGAGTCCTTCGAACATCTATACCGAATCTGCACATATACCGTTAATGAACAGAGGCGGGTATAGTATGCGCTTACTTTTTTACTTACTTTCTTACTTACCATAGCCAGAGTAGTCAAAGTTTTCGCGGCGCAGATGTGCAGATCAGACAAGACGGAAGACGTTGCGCATGCGTGCAGACATAGCGGAGGTCTTTCACAGCACCACCTAGCCGCCTGGCATGCACATCCAATTGAATTCCACACATTTATGCGTCACCGTATAGACGCAGATTTCCTCCTTGAAAACGGTCGTGTAGACGCGGAAAAAAGTGAGAACGAAAACGGACTTTTGCGTTTTTGTTTCAGACCGTCCCCGTGTAAAGTGGGCCACAGTAGGAATTATTACTTGGCAAATTACGGACATGGCGCATTCGCACGGGACTAAGAACTCAGACATTCTCTGTAATTATTCCGAATTACCAGAGGTCCACAGGTAATACTTATCCCGTGCGAATAGGGCATTAGTCAACATTTCTTCATCCTCAACATTTCCCAAATGTTCAAAGAAGCAAATGCACTCAAGAAACACAAGTACGATAACATAAGTAACATACTAGTATTTAAAATGATTGATTCAATTTGAGTAATTTATTTTGCAACTAAGGCTGGAAATGAGCTGAAGCCCATGTTGTGTGTAACTGTCTACGTTCATTATATCTTTAAAATTACAAGTTCAGCAATCTCATTACGAGAGTAATCGGCCGTAGGCGATGAACTATTGCCATCGCATGGCGTCCGTCCATCCATCCATCCACAATTCACAAAAAATGCTACTCCTCCCTTAGTTTTTTCAATGGATTTTGATTCTGATTGTTTTGTTTGGAAGATCTCATCAGTCTGCACAAAAGTTCCTCCTTGGTTTTGTGATTTCTCATTAACAAATTGCTAATTAGGCCGATTAATGAACTTTCAGGAGAATCGCTACTCCTCCCTGAGTTTTCAATGAATTTTGATTCGAATAGTTTTGTGTGGAAGATCAAATTGTTCTAAATGTTCTCATGAAGAGCAACTTGGCTAATTATAAATAAATCGGTCTGGTTTCTCATGGTATGGCCATGTGAGCTACTGCGTCGTTGACACTTTAAAAATTTTATTTTTTAATAAATCTTCATTTGGGCGGGAGATATAGAAACGGGTTCCGTCAGTCAGGCTGTCCGTCTGGTCACATTTTCGTTTCCGGGCCATATCTTTAAAACTACTGAAGGTATCTTCATGAAACTTTTGTATACATATCAAGAAACATGTGAACTGCTGCCTTTTGCTATTTTGGATTTCTGAAAAAAAGTATTTTTCAAATATTTACATGAAAATAGATTTTAGCTGTGTACACACTTATACCGGTACGAAAGTGGTATAACTGTATCGATACAAAGTATAGCGGTACAGTTTAGTGCATCTGTCCACACTAGCGAGAAATGTTTGCGGTTTTCTTTCATGGTAGTTAAAATGCGCGTGCGCGAAATGTTTCCGTGGTTACCGAGTAACTTCCTTCCGAGAATATGGCGGATGAAACAACGTGTGTGTGCTTTTTGCTGTCAATGTACAGTCTGTATTTCTGGTGGTCATTTATTCAGTCGAATAGTATAAAACGCGCGAGACAGATGAGAAAGAAACAAAGAAAACGAATCTCCTGTTCCAACTGTTCCTGGCATCGCTCGTCTCCCCAAAGCTCCAACAAACACATAACTTCGTCTTTGCTCCATGTAGCTCCACGGTCATTTTGAGCCATTTTGACGTTTTATTTACAGCTGGAAAGCACGTGCGTATTGTATTGTATGAATAACCCGGAAGAAGTAGGAATGGTTCATTGCGCATGCGCATTATATTTGTATCGATACAGAACCGCTTCATCTGTCCACACTACAGCGAAGCGCTACAGTACCGATACTGTACCGGTACGAAACCCATACATTTGTGGGTTTCGTACCGATACAGTTATACCGCTACAGTACCGGTATAGTTGCTAGTGTGGACAGGTGTTGCGGTACGAAAGTAGTATCGTATCGGTACAAAATCCCTAGTGTGGACAGGGTATATGACTTAGTTTCTAAGAGCAGTGTTCGTTTCCGGAGCATATATCCAAAACTATTCATGATAGGGATTTGAAACTTGGTATACATATTAACAAGGTGATGTAGATGTGCCTTTTCATACTAAGAAATTGAGATTTTCATGTTTCCATGGAAACAATTTCAGACGGTCTCTCAGGTTAGTCTTGGGGGTAGGTTTTGTTTCCGGAGCAGAACTTGAAAACTGAGTGGTATGGTCTTGAAAGTTGGTATATGTGTTAAGTAATGTATATGTGCCTTTTGATACTAAGAAATGTGAGAAATTGTAATTTTTAGCTCACCTGGACCAAAGGTCCAGTGGGTTTATGCCATGGGCTGCTGAGATCCATGTAAAGAGGTAGGGTTGGTTTCCTACAGCAGAACTTGAATAATGTGACACATAATATCTTGAAACTTGGTATATAGTTGGTATATAGGGCAGGGGATATAGATGACCTGTCGTCTTGTTGAAAATTGTATTTGGAAGTCTTTATTGGAATAAAATTAGCCTTGAGCAATAGAACTATCCAGAGGTGTCTCCCCACACATTAAGAGCCTGTCTTCATTTTGGCTTTTGAATAAGTACTTGATTGACAGCCCATCAGGACATGTCAGCTACTCCTGAAACAGTCAAGCTGAGTGAAAGAAAATTTGCATACATCAAGAAAATGTACTTCAAACACACTTCTGAAATTGCCCACCAAATTAGCTGGTAAATTAACTACTTGCCCCCCAGTGTTCATTTTTACCTGCATTTGGTGTGTCGGCATTAATTTAAAACCAATTTCTAGATTTTCAAATTCTACTCCGTCAATCTTCTGCTGGTGGATGATGTCAGTTTATTTAATACTTTTCAACTATACAGAACTACCTCCATAGTGTGCGTTTTTGACCTCTGCGAACTTTGTTGGAGACAGTTGTGGTTTTGCCCTGTTTGTTTGTTCCCATTGTAACTCAGAAAGTAGTGAACAGGTTTTGATGAAATTTGGAGGAAAGCTGGGACATGGGCCAAGGAACAATTGATTAGATTTTGATGTAAATCTAAAAATGTGGCTTGGCAGAGGTATGCGCTCTACCAAGTGCCCTTCGAGTTACAATTTCCACTATCATTAATATTAAATCTTATTCATCGAGATGCATTGATTTTTTTTTTTTTTAAACAGGTTTTATCCCCCCCCCAAAAAACTGTTCTTGGTATTCATCAATTTCAAATCTTGACACTGATATAGAAAAGAGTTATGGACTTGGTATTAAAAAATCAGGAGTAGCGTTAGTGAGCGTTCATTGTGGTCATTAAAATCACAAACAAATTGTAGACCCTAATGAAAGAGAGTGCATGTCTCAGTACTCAGTGCTCGCAGAAGTGAAGTGCTCTCACATGCAACAGTACTCTTGCTTTCTTGCTCCACGCTTGAGATTACGTTTATGTGCAGACATTTCATGGCAGCTTACACCGATTTTTAATGCCTCTGCTCACTGATACTGCTCTGGGCATCATTTATGTCTCTATTAAAGATGCTGTTTAAACATATTACATTGTTTGGTTTTATTAGATCACTTGTAGGAACATGCTCTCGATGATATTTTCACAGGTCACAGTTTGCTTTGAAGGTTAATCATGAAATACGTCCAGAACAGTGGCGGCTGCTGGTTTTTAAAACAGGGGAAGCCCATTTTACGCATTCATCGTAAAACCTGTAGGCCGGATATCAAAGCATAGAAAGGTGTGCCCCATTAGCATAGTGAACTAGACAACCCTACCTAGTGGCAGAAAGTATTTTTGCTTGTACATTTCATGTTATAGTCTGGCTTGCCAGGCTAGTGCCTCATATCCTTAATCAAAAATATCAAACATCCAAAAATCACTGGCTATTCAACGAAGAGCCTTGAACATCATACCCTGATATGCAACACAGAGTCTTTAACACAACACCCAGCTGTGCAACACATCCTTGAACATCTTCTGCAACACAGTCTGGAAATTCATAACCAGGTAGGCTATGCAACACACAGAACCTTGAATATTATACCCAGGTATAACCTATAACACAGAGCCCACCATTCTCTTAACATTACTGAACAATATACACACTTCAGATTCATGAACATGAACACTATTTATACACACATTCTGCCCTCCACTCCTTTTCCAGAAAATGGTCTGTGACCCTGTCATACCAGCTGGTTGTGCTTTCCAGAGACTTCACCGATTTCTGTTAGCAGCTAGCACTGCAGATCCCAATAAGGCTCAAGCTAGCCTACAACCAGATTGAACGACAAATGAAATAAACGAGTGAATTCACGAATGATCAAACTGATAGAATGGATGAAAGTTAACGGAGCACAACGAGTAATATTTACATTTATTTACAGAGTAATGTACAGAGACATCAATGAGAAGAAACGTTTATATGAAAAGAAATTCGGACAGCACTTTGGCACACGACTGCACTTTCTCGACATTCGCTAGGGACTGACTGATCATACTTCCGTGTTCCTCGCCGAAGTACCGCCCTCCTCATGTCTTTCAAACACCACCTCCAATAATCCTTTATCAGCCCGGCTTCTTGTCCCTCCCACTGTCTCGTTTAGTCCCAGAGAAGCCCGGCTTCCCTGGAAGTGACGATTTTGTTGATTTTAACCAATAGCAACTAGCCGAAATTGGCTGTTCAGAGCCGTCTCGTAGACTGCAACGGATACCCGGCTGCCAGTCAGTGTTGCCAGATACTGCTGACGTTTTCCATCCCAAAATATGTTCAAAACCCGCCAAAATGCACTTAAAACCGCCCAATCTGGCAACACTGCTGCCAATCCATAGAGCCCATTGAAATAAGAAAGGTTACAGCCTGGCAGCAAAGGTGATTCTCGTAGCAAACTGCAAGTTCGTCAGACATCACTCAAATAAGTTACAGGATAGTTATGAACATAAATACAATCTTGGGCATATATTATGTTATGCAAGTTATTGTTTTAATGAGAATTCAACGTCGTAGACGCCGCAGTTTGGGGAGAGAATTTTAGGGGAAGCTCGGCTTCCCTTGTTGTCTCTGAGAAATCGCCCCTGGTCCAGAACTCCGATGTGAGTTTGTCACCTGTTCATTAGTGCATACTCTACCCTAACGTCACTTGGTTTTACGAGTCCGTGAGGACTAGATCTATGCTCGATCCCGGTACTGATATTGATGCATCCCTTCTTCTAAGTCTCATGAATTCTTCCTGACGAAACTTTAAAGCCAGAGCGCACACTAAATGAGCATCTGCTCTCAGGAACAAACACCAGACGCTGGTATGATCTCATGTTATTTGCTTGACCGTAAACTTAGCAGTGTGTCAGACTTCTTTAGCTGTGCCCAAGGCTGAGCGTAGGTGAGCTCTGAGTCAGGGGGTTGAAGGAGCGCAGCCACGTGCTTGTTTGGCATGTGTTCAGCTGGATTAGTGACTCGCTGTTGAGCACAATATAGAGTCTTGCTGATATTGATAAAGCCGGTTTACTGCTGGCAAAACCAAGTGGAAAAGTGGGCCAGTGCTGTTTCTCACATGGCCACTCATGGACCTGCCGATAAGGGAAAACAAGATATTGATCGCTACTGTTGGCCAAATGCATGTCAAGCAGCTGGAGCAGCCATTGGTGCATTCATCACAGCAGATTGGCCTGTTAATTTAATGACAATGAGATGAGACAGATGCATGTAAATGCCTTCTGAAATCATGCCTAAGACAATGCTGGCACACATGAGGGAAAATTGTTTGTTTTTAAAAGAACTTATTACTAACATTGTTCTTGGAACTCTGAGTTTTCTTGGTAATTGCTGTTAATCATAGTTACTGTTATTATACAAATGAAGGTATTAGTATCAAAATTGGGGAAAAATGTGCAGGGAGCTTGGCGGTCAATATGCAGAGCAGCTGTTGGACTCTACCACTGCTCTGCCTGCATAAAGGTCAAAGGGTCATTAAACAGGCTCCCACCTGCATCTTTGTCAGCCGTGCTGAATTTCACCTTCCATACTCGACTTGGCCATAAAGCAAAATTTAATAATAAATAATAATAAGAAGAAAAAGCCCGCTCCTTTTGTTGATTTCTTCCATTAAATATTCTCAGGTGTTTTTCAGCCACATCTGGAGGTCTCGTGTGAACCGAGGACGGGGAATAAGACTGCAAAACCGAAGCATGCAGGCGATGTAGTAGGATATGTGTAATTCATATATCTGCCGATTTGATTGTAATCAGGGATTGGCTGTTTACGCAGGTGATAATGTTTAGTTCTTGGACATGGGATTAGACATTAATTAGTTGCTCTGATGATATAATTTCATACTCTGTGTACTTAAACCAAGGTTAGGGCTATTTATCTAAATTAAGTAGTCCTGCCAAATCATTTACCTACAAATGGTCTAAATATGGTTATTTTCTATCCACATTGTCACCTGTAATTAATCTCTGAATCTTGGCAAACTGTGGACATTTTTTTTCACTGGCTTTAACCATGACCAAGAGCCTTCACTTCTGATTAAAGTCACATCAGATGGTAGGAGGCCCTTTTTTTTTTTTTTCTGCGTGTTTTTGTTTTTTCTTGTGGAGCTCAGTCAGAGCCGGACAGAACATCGTCACAGCATGCCAGATTAATGGCTACTCTAAGTGGCTGCTGTAATTGTACAGGGACGGTGATTTAACGGAAATAATATATCAGAATGGCGTGCATATTTAACCTCTTAAAGCAACCAGAAAAAACTAGGTGAGAAATAACTGTGCCTAAAATAGGATTTTGTTTATCCCCAGAGATTAGCACTATTTATGCACAATTAAGACTATTTATAATGTGCGGTGGGATGTTGGCCTCGAAAACGGTCCTGACGGAGTGTAGTTAACATTAACATTCAGTGGAAATGGAGACCAACCACAGTTTTGGCGTCACTGTTCACTTCAGGAGAGTTTATTCACAGTGAATATTTTGTTTATTTTATATTGTATAGCTGCACCATGCTTCATCATGTACAGTATTACACAACTGCCTGATATTACTCACTGAAATTTCCCAGCTGCTCTTTAGAGCTGCCAGGTCTCTGTTTTTCCGAAATATTTGCACTATGGGTTGGGAATGGATTAGGTTAACACGGGGGGGTTTGGTCATGAAATTGTGTTTTTCTGGGATTTTAGTGGCAGAATTCATTGTGCTGGTTATTTCTACATTTCAGCTGGAAAGATTAAATCATCTTTTACCTGCTATAATAACTCTGGGTGTGATTTATCTATCTATCTATCTATCTATCTATCTATCTATCTATCTATCTATCTATATACACACACACAGCGCCCTCCACAATTATTGGCACCCCTCGTTAAGATATGTTCTTAGGCTTGTAATAAATTCATTTTTTTTTTAATAATATAGGACAACAATGCAAAAAAAAGGGAAAAATCCAACCTTTAATTCAAGTGCATTTATTCAGTGGGGAAAAAAAATCTCACATTAAGAAATAATTCTTTTACATGGAATCATGTGTGCCACAATTATTGGCACCTCTGATGTTAATACTTTGTACAACTCCCTTTTGCCAACAAGACAGCACTTAATATTCTCCGATAACATTTCACAAGATGGGAGAATACAGAGAGAGGGATCTTCGATCATTCCTCTTTGCACAATCTCTCTAAATCGTCCAGAGTCCTGGGTCGTCTCCTATGCACTCTCCTCTTCAGCTCACCCCACAGGTTTTCAATTGGGTTGCGGTCTGGGGACTGAGATGGCCATGGGAGGAGCTTGATTTTGTGTCTGGTGAACCATTTTTGTGTAGATTTGGCCACATGTTTATTATCTTGCTGAAAGACCCAGTGACGACCCATCTTCAGCTTTCAGGCAGAGGCCACCAGATTTTGATTTAACATGTCTTGGCATTTCAAAGAGTTCATGATGCCATGCACCCTAACAAGGTTCCCGGGGCCTTTGGAAGAGAAACAGGTCCACAGCATCACCGATCCTCCCGCATACTTCACAGTGCGCATGAGGTGCTTTTCCGCATACTCATCTTTTGTGATGTATTAGAGCGTTTGTTGCCAAAAAGCTCTATCTTGGTCTCATCTGACCAAAGCACACGGTCCCAGTTGAAGTCCCAGTACTGCTTAGCGAACTCCAGACGTTTATGCTTGTAAGTGAGAAAAGGCTTTTTCCGTGCATGCCTCCCAAACAGCTTGTTGGCATGTAGATAGCGCCTGATGGTTGTTATGGAGACTTTGTGACCCCAAGATGCTACTCTTTGATGCAATTCTCTAACAGTGAGCTTTGGAGAACTTTTTACTTCTCTTCCCATCTTCCTCACTGTGCATGGTGGCAAGATAAACTTGCATCCTCATCCAGGCTTGTTTGCCACTGTTCCAGTTGTTTTAAACTTCTTGATGGTTCCTCTGACTGTAGATACGGGCCGGTGTAGGCGAGCGGCTATTTTCTTGTAGCCATTGCCTGACTTATGAAGGTCGGCACACATCTGCCTTACTTGAATGGTGTGTTCTCTTGTCTTTCTCATGTTGAGTGGATAAGAGAAATAGGCCTCTGTCACATCATATTTATACCCCAGGGAAACGGGATGTGATGAATTACTAATTAAAGGTTCCTAGATACTCTGATCAACTTTATAAACTACAGTAGAAATGACAGAAATGCTTCAATTACATTTATTTTCTAGGAGTTGTTATGGGTGCCAATAATCGTGGAACAGGTGATTTTATGAAAAATTATTTCTTAGTCAGGGATTTTTTTTTTTTTTTTTAATTCACTTGAGTTACATTTTTCTACAATTTTCAGTGTGAGATTATGCTTCTTCAATAAAAATTTAATTTATTTTAAGGCTTTTAACACATCTTAACCAGGGGTGCCATTAACTGTACAAATGGATTTAACAATAAATCAGAGCTCTCTTTTTACACACTGCTGAAGGATAAAGAGAAGCAAAATGATAGACAGTAAAATGTTGATAATAGTTCATAAAGAAAATGAAAAGGTTTTTTTTTAATTAACAAAAGGAATATTTAAGTTGATAAAGAACTTGTTTGGTAATAAAATTTTCTTTTTTTTTTCCCTTTTCAAAAATATGAGAGAAATCGAATCATGAACCCAATATGGTGAATCAAATCATAAATTGGGTGAATCATTTGATTCCTCATGAATCTCAAATGATTCCCCGGACCAATCCTATGGCTCTGGTGATCTGTCCTTTCTTCAGTTCCTCACTCACCCACGTACACTAATAGACTGTGGTTTCACCTTATCCTGTTGTATCTGAACTCTGATTAACTGTGTACAGAAACATTATGAAGAAAAATAATCGTTCCACAGCTTGTTAGTGCCTCTGGTGAGTAGATGTAGCTCATAGCTTGCTCTGTTAGGAAATTCACGCCCACGAGTAACAACAGTAGCAGTCACGATACAACCACAAGCTACTTGTGGCTTCTTAGTGTAAATGCAGAGTAAGCCATGTCTCCTAAAATGTAATGATCTCTGCTCTTAGCAATTTGCATGACTCAGGAAGGCCTTAATTCTATTTAAGAAGTTTAAAATATTTATAAGACGCTCACAGAGGCATCACTGCACAGGTTCCTCAAGCACTGAATGCTATATATAATGTATTGATGTAGACAGGAACTAATTTCCTTATTGACTGATTTGTACCCAAAAGCAAATGCATCTGCATTGAATGAATGAACGATTCCCTTTAAATCCTTACCATATGTGCGATTGATTTGTTTGAAAGCGCTCCAGTGGTGCTTGTGTGCCACACGCTGCCTGTAATTTTCCACTTGGTGACATACGATATATATGTATGTTATTTACCAGCTGGGAGGTCCGTATTGTGAAATACCGTGACCGAGGTCTTGAAAGTACGTATTCAAGGCCGAGGTCACGGTATTTCACCATACGGACCGACCTTAAGCTGGTAAATAATATATTTATTTTTTTCCTTTACCAAATTCTAACAGAAAACGAGAGCGCCCGAAAAGGAAAACCGAGCGGAGCCGTCATTTTGAATTCTGATTCACGGCTGTAATGCAAATTGCTTTCTCCTCGGTATACAAGTGCACTTTCATGGCAGGAAAAACAACTACATTTTGCCGCCTATGTAGTCCCCTATTTATACAAAATTGGGTCATTCAGGATTCAGCCACGTTTTTGCTTGGTGTTAGCAAGTTACAGGTTTTTAGCTTTCTACTGAAATGTTTTCTTTTATTTCTTCTTCCTCAGGGTAGTAAAACTCGCTTTCGCTGTGAACACTGTCGTTATCACTATCCATGCTGTAAAATTAATGCTATTTTGAATCCTCATTCACGGCTGTAATGCAAATTGCTTCCTCCTCGGTATACAAGTGCACTTCCATGGCAGGAAAAAAACTACATTTTGCCGCCTATGTAGTCCCATATTTATACAAAACTGAGTCATTCAGGATTCAGCCATGTTTTTGCTCTGTGTTTTTGCTCCACCAAAGTTATACAGTATTATGACCTTTTATATTGCATAAATAAAGCCATGTGGTGAAACTTTGACAAAGAGATTGTACTGGTTTAAAGTTTTTACCTAACGTAGTAATATGTATTAGGATAGCATGGTCCAAAATGGGCCTCATTAACTAATGAGATCAAACTGTTAGCAAGTTAGAGGTTTTTAGCTTTCTCCTGAAATGTTGTTTTCTTTTATTTCGTCTTCCTCAGGATAGTAAAACTCGCTTTTGCTGTGAACACTGTCGTTATCGCTATCCATGCTGTAAAATTAATGCTATTTTAAATCTTCATTCACGGCTGTAATGCAAATGGCTTCCTCCTCGGTATACAAGTGCACTTCCATGGCAGGAAAAAAAAAAACTACATTTTGCCGCCTATGTAGTCCCCTATTTATACAAATAGGAGTCATTCAGGATTCAGCCATGTTTTTGCTCGGTGTTAGCAAATTACAGGTTTTAGCTTTCTCCTGAAATGTTTTCTTTTATTTCTTCTTCCTCAGGGTAGTAAAGCTCACTTTTGCTGTGAACACTGTCGTTATCTCTATCCATGATGTAAAATTTAATGCTATTCTCCTGAGAAATGCTCATAAAAATTTACAAGATTTTTGATAATCTTGTAAATAAATCTTATTAAAAAAAAAAGATAAATGTTGACAAAAAAGTGCTACTATGTTTGTTGTTGTGAACGAGCGAGTCGCCAGAGGTCTGTAACTGGGGTCCGTACCGTAGGATACGGACCCGCTCGCCAGCCAATCGGAGCGCAGGATTTGGACCGCGAAAAAAAAAGTCCAGTTATTTACCATCTTAGCTCTTGATTGTGTTTTTGTTTTGGAGAAATGAACGACTTTTCTTAACTTTTAAAGAAAATTTGAGGTCTTTTTCATTTTCTCACTTCTCGCCGACAGCCTTTTCATGATGTAAACTAAACTGAAGACTATTTCACCTTGTACTCAAAATCTCTGACAAAAATAAAATGACATTTTCCCCAGTGCTTAAAAGCTTGATGAAAATGTCAGAAATGATTAACTGGATGGAGAGGAAACTTTTCCCTCATCGCGCACACCCTGCAAAAATAATTGAGGTGATTGCAGAAGAGAGCCAGTCATTATTATAGATGTGAGGTTTTTTTTTTTTTTTTTAATTATTATTGTAAAGATTTTACCATTTAAAACTGACAACGATGACTAAAATAGCTTTGGTAACATAAACAACCTTTAAGCTTATGTTGATGAAAGGTTCATGAAAGATGGGTGCGTTTATTTGCTCCCCCCCCCCTCAGTTTATTCATCATTGTCGGTGTGTTTCTAAGTATTTTTTTTTTTTTAAAGCTAATTCACATCATCAAAGGCTCCTGTTGTTGACATTAAGGCGGTTGAAAATGAATGCATTTGCTCTCGAACCTATACAAATTTTAAAAATAGACTCCAATATTTAGTTTTCCTTCAGTTTGATTAAAACTGGATTTCTCATTAGGGATAAATTTAAATAGAAATTTTATATCCAGATTTCTGGAAAGCTACTTTGTGACAATGCCCTTTGTTAAAAATGCTTTATAAATGAAATTGAGTTAAAATTATGATACAATTAGCGGTATGTATGGTGGGTTTTTTTTTTTTTTTTTTTGGTTATTGTTTGTTTGTTTGTTTGTTTGTTTTTGACAAAAGGCTCGGCCGAGAGCTAAATCCAAACTAGCTACCTAAATGAACACGGCCTCAATTATGAAATGTTTTTTTCTCCGGATGGTATCCTCTGGGAAACATCTTCCTATTGTGTATGCTTTACTGGCACAGTATGTACGGAGCCAGAAAACGATTTGGAACACACACACCATGCAGGCAAAAGCATTGTTAAATGCATTGTTTAAAAAAAAAAGTGCATCTTGATTTGCTGCCAGCCAGCAAAGTGATCTGCGTTCTCTTTGATGGATGTTGCCTGCTTGTTACCAGCTCTATTTCGGGACAGATGGGTCAGAGTTGGGCTTCCTGAAAAGAGAAAGAGTTCTCGGCTGCCCTGCCTTGGAGGAAGCTGGAAATTAGCTGGCATTATTTTAAAAACCTAGGTGTGGTTACCCTTTATGCAAGGAGAATAATTCTCAGAAATGTCACGGGAACGTTGCTGAATGCAACAAAGCGTGGCACATGGAGGGGGTTATGGATGAAGACTAAACTCAGATCCAGATGATTTGCATTCTGTTTACATTTGTACAAGAATCCATCCAATCCTGCCAGGGAAGGATATCACCAGTGTCTTGAGAGAGTTCCTGTCATGTTTAGTCCACTTTTTCACTGACTGTATGCGACTGATTAAGAATTAAGAGTTCATGGTGACTATTTTGGTGTTTAATTTGCCATTCTGTATAAATCTATGGTTTTGAGGTCCAACAGTTCATGGCATCATGGTATTAAAGGGGAACTGAAGTCATTTTTAAACTTGCTTTATTTCTTAACGTGTTAAATTACATTTTCGGTTTTAGTAACCTTATATCGTGAATTCGTATTGGCAACTAATTGCAATTAAATATTACACTTATCGGCCTGTTCGGTTTTTAGCCACGTTGAATTTAGATCGTTTGGTCCACGGCAGGCGTCACTTATCCATGCGATCTTCAAGACTTGTGTGAGACTTCCAAACGTGAAGTGTCAGTGCCACCATTTTGAAAACTGTTTTGCAAACAAAATATTGCACAAAAATTAGTTTAAATGACTATTCCTGCCTACTTTTTTCAAACTCTCCTGATTGATATCAAAATAAACAAAACTTCCGGCTTGATTACATCAGCATTCGAAAGAGGGCGCGCGTCTTTTGACAACGTTGGTAAATGTTGGTCATTTTGATTTCCGCTATACATTTTACTTTGCATTCGTACATCGCTGCCGTGTGGGGATAACGAGAAAATTAAACAAAAGACCACATTTTCAAGATTGACAAGCAGGCCTGGAATTTCATCATTTTAGGGGCAAGGCCACTTGGCCTTTTGTGCTGTCAATTTTTTGAGGGCACGAAGGCCAAAAGCCAGGGCACCAAGGCCATAAAATAAAACAATGATTTTAAGTTCACGTCTATAATGAATTTAATTTAAGGACTAATGACTCTTCTGAGGAAGATTGGAGTCTCAGTCGAAACTATCAAGCAGGTAAAGAAACATCTACACTATTATGTCTGAAGATAAGAAAATATTGAACACATCTCAACTTATCAATCCATCACTCACTTCAAAAATTGTGAAACTTTATTAAACCTATATCCTCCCATAATTTTTGTTCAATTGACACCGAATGTGCAAGAGCATCTTCAGACTGTACTACTACGCAGATTTTTGATTAATCAAAATTGAGCCTGGAGTTCATCAAAATGTTTGACTGTAAATGGAACATATACTAGCATGCAGGCTACTGATTAACCCATAAGAGCCCAGACCGATTTCTCAATAAAGGAAAATTATTAAGGAAATAAAATGAGCTAAATGGACGACGAAGAAAACGTTTCTGACCTTTTATTTTTTAAAATAGCACTTTCATGTCTCAAGATCTGAAATATTAAATTGCAAATTTGCAGAACACTGCAACACTATTACACTGTTAACCCGAAAGTTCATTCTATGCAACCATCTCATCTCATCATCTCTAGCCGCTTTATCCTTCTACAGGGTCGCAGGCAAGCTGGAGCCTATCCCAGCTGACTACGGGCGAAAGGCGGGGTACACCCTGGACAAGTCGCCAGGTCATCACAGGGCTGACACATAGATACAGACAACCATTCACACTCACATTCACACCTACGGTCAATTTAGAGTCACCAGTTAACCTAACCTGCATGTCTTTGGACTGTGGGGGAAACCGGAGCACCCGGAGGAAACCCACGCGGACACGGGGAGAACATGCAAACTCCGCACAGTAAGGCCCTCACCGGCCACGGGGCTCGAACCCGGGCCTTCTTACTGTGAGGCGACAGCGCTAACCACTACACCACCGTGCCGCCAGTTTGAGTAACTACCACTTTTAAAGATGAGTTTTATTGCATTACTTAAACAGTATGAGTATATGAAGAGTATATGAGACCGTCATTGGGTGTACTCATTTTTGTAACTTAAACAAACTTAAACTATCATGTTTTACCTCAGGCCACAGTGCTGCCCTGTTGTGATTGGCTCAAAACTCAAGACAAGTCTGTGCTTGTCCGTTGACGGCGACAGAGGAAGTTGCGCCATTTTCTAATTTACACAGAGCAATTTAAGGTCTTTGCACTTTTGACAGCAAGCTAATTAGCATTTGTTAGCGGCTACAGTCGGTACTTGGCACGTTAAAAGTGGGTCAACGTTGTAACGACATAACGTTACTGTACAAGCAATGCTTATTTAACGGTAACAAACTTAAGCCCTATATGTTGAAATTCATAGCTTATTCATTCGTTAATTTATCACACAGTCTTACCTCAGTCAACTTCTTCCCCCCTCCTGTGAAAATTCAACGTCTCAGACGCGGACACGAGTGGGCGGGGGATGAGTTTGATTAAGTCTCCTGGTTGGCTGGTGATAGATTGGTGTCATTATAGCACGTCGGAGCGGTTCATGCCAGGCTCAAGTCTGATCCATCACTGATGAGTTGCCCAATAAGAATCCAGAATGTCATCAAAAGACGTATTTTTTTTCTCAGTAGACGCAGGTGACGTTAAAGCCTATTGGTAGTCATGAGGCAGACTACAAAACTGCAGGGCATCAAGGCCACTGTGGCCTTACAGCAGATATTTTTTTCCAAGGGCACAAGGCCAAATTGAGAGGGCACGAGGGCCGTGGCCCTCGTGAAATTCCTGCCCTGTTGACAAGTCTTTATTAGTGTAGCGGCAACTTTGACAGGCAATATTGCAGGCGTATCGGTAAGGAAACATTGCATATCGGCCCAATACACTGCAAAGGCCTAGTTAGAATTCTGGGTTTAGATCTGATCAACAATTCCATGTTCTTCTGTGTGTTGGATAGCCATTGGTTATGAGAAAGCTACAAACATACTAAGAGGGACACCAGAGGCAGTGATGTAATGCGTGTACAACAGTAGCGGCTTATGCAGCCAAAGGGTTTTCAGTGCTGCTGCTTCCCTGCATGGAGAAATGGAAGCTGACATAATATAGACGAGTCCAGTGGATTGGGTGCGAAAAAGTAGGAATGAGAACGACATGGGTAAAAACCATGGATGTAAACTTAGGCAGCTGGGCCATTGAAGGTTCATGCTGCACGCTACACGCTACACGTTCACGTGAAGAACCGGACCCTGGGCCATTAAACTTCAACTTTTCTCGGTAGTCGTCCATTTTATCTCCCTAGACCCATTCTGATTGGCTGGCGCGGCGGTGACCTTGGGGTCGTGCATGCATTGACTGGAATTTCCATCTTCACGCCTAGAAAAAAGTGTGCATGTTCATTTCTCGCTTCACGCGTGAAGTGTGCAACGTGAACGCCGTTCTATGGCCCAGAGCAAGTCATGCTACGTTTGTCCACTTTTCTTTACACGCGTGTAGCGTGCAGCGTGAACCTTCTATGGCCCAGCTGCCTTACAGATGTAAATCTGTATTTTGAAAATGTTAGTAGCAAGATACAATAGGTATTCAGACACCATAACTAACCATGAAACTGCAACAACCCTAAACAGATTTCACTGTATGCATCTTGGGATGGAAGTGTATTAGTAGGCGGGTTTCCATTACGGTTTTATGCAAAACACAACTTCATCTCTAGCTGCTTTATCCTGTTCTACAGGGTCACAGGCAAGCTGGAGCCTATCCCAGCTGACTACGGGCGAAAGGCGGGGTACACCCTGGACAAGTCGCCAGGTCATCACAGGGCTGACACACAGACAACCATTCACACTCTCACCTACGGTCAATTTAGGGAAACCGGAGCACCCGGAGGAAACCCACGCGGACACGGGGAGAACATGTAAACTCCGCACAGAAAGGCCCTCGCCGGCTGCGGGGCTCGAACCCGGACCTTCTTGCTGTGAGGCGACAGCACTAACCACTACACCACTGTGCTGCCCTAAATACAACTTTTTTTTTTTTTTTTTTTAATATAAAGTCAACAAAACGCAATTGTGAAATGGTCTGTTTCCATTGAGTGATGTGATGCTGTTAAAGCTGGATTTTCTCCTCTTGCAGTAGTCATTTCAATTAGACATGGTGAAGGATCTCCAAGACCTGATAAGTGTTGACACGGTGATTTCGATTGCATGTCATGTGACTTACAGTACTGTGCAAGAGTCTTGGGCACCCTGTTTTTTCATACAAACTTTGTTACAGATTTCCATTTTATGACTTCTACATTATCGAGTCAGTACAAAAACATGTTAGAGTTCCAAGCGTTCGTTTTCCAGCACAAAATTAAATGTTACAGGGGAAAAAAAAGTTAGTATCTGAGCAGCATATTCCATAAGAGAGCACTTTTCAGATGAAAAAAAGAAAACATAATGAAGGCTACTGGGTTTTGGTGCAAAATGAAGACGCGAGTGTGACAGTGTCCAGAAGAACTGTAGCTGGTTCTGTAAGATGCTCAATAAAACCTACGGCTCATTTCCTTATAAAACTGCACTCATTGGACCTGAGACTACTATTTTTATTTATTTATTTATTTATTTTAAAGCAAAGGGTCGTCTCACACCAAATATTGACTGTTTCATTTATTATGGCTTACTGCTTATAGTATTTTTTTTTAAACGTTGAAACGTTTCGTTTCATTTCATTATTTTTAAGCCATTTTTGGTCTACAGCATTTCTTTACGTGTCTAAGACTTTTGAACAGTACTGTAAATGCAAAAAAAAAATTTTCAATTTCAATTTTGTGAAATATTGCTTTGTCGACTCATCTGAAAATCTACCTCGTGAACACACACTTTTTTGCAATATTTGAGAGTTGTTTTTTTTTTTTTTAATTTATTCACCTTTCCATTGCTTTTTTTTCATTCACAACTTCAAATTGTGTGTTAAACAGATTAATGGAAACACACCAAGACTTGTGCTGTATTTGGTCCTAAAATACAAAAGGCAAACTTTCAGTCTGACCAACAAACAGACCATCCACTTTTATGCTGAATCACATTCATCAAGTTGTGTTACATCCCATTGACATTGTCCAATAAAGTGTTGCTATTGGTGGATGTAACAAGTGTCTGGGTTATTTGTAACCTGTTAGTTAACAGATTCATAAACTAATGACCTGGTGGTGAAAGAGTGGAGGTTGGTGTCCACTATTCCAGTTTCAGTATTAAAAGGACAGCATTCTTGGAGGAAAAAAAACCTAAACATGTTCTGACTGGCCTGTAGCTCACACCAAGCTCACTTTTGACTGTCAGGATCATACAACCCGATTCCAAAAAAGTTGGGACAAAGTACAAATTGTAAATAAAAATGGAATGCAATGATGTGGAAGTTTCAAAATTCCATATTTTATTCAGAATAGAACATAGATGACATATCAAATGTTTAAACTGAGAAAATGTATCATTTAAAGAGAAAAATTAGGTGATTTTAAATTTCATGACAACACATCTCAAAAAAGTTGGGACAAGGCCATGTTTACCACTGTGAGACATCCCCTTTTCTCTTTACAACAGTCTGTAAACGTCTGGGGACTGAGGAGACAAGTTGCTCAAGTTTAGGGATAGGAATGTTAACCCATTCTTGTCTCATGTAGGATTCTAGTTGCTCAACTGTCTTAGGTCTTTTTTGTCATATCTTCCGTTTTATGATGCGCCAAATGTTTTCTGTGGGTGAAAGATCTGGACTGCAGGCTGGCCAGTTCAGTACCCGGACCCTTCTTCTACGCAGCCATGATGCTGTAATTGATGCAGTATGTGGTTTGGCATTGTCATGTTGGAAAATGCAAGGTCTTCCCTGAAAGAGACGTCGTCTGGATGGGAGTATATGTTGCTCTAGAACCTGGATATACCTTTCAGCATTGATGGTGTCTTTCCAGATGTGTAAGCTGCCCATGCCACACGCACTAATGCAACCCCATACCATCAGAGATGCAGGCTTCTGAACTGAGCGCTGATAACAACTTGGGTCGTCCTACTCCTCTTTAGTCCGAATGACACGGCGTCCTTGATTTCCATTAAGAACTTCAAATTTTGATTTCTCTGACCACAGAACAGTTTTCCACTTTGCCACAGTCCATTTAAAATAGCCTTGGCCCAGAGAAGACGTCTGCGCTTCTGGATCATGTTTAGATACGGCTTCTTCTTTGAACTATAGTGTTTTAGCTGGCAACGGTGGATGGCACGGTGAATTGTGTTCACAGATAATGTTCTCTGGAAATATTCCTGAGCCCATTTTGTCAGTTCCAATACAGAAGCATGCCTGTATGTGATGCAGTGCCGTCTAAGGGCCTGAAGATCAAGGGCACCCAGTATGGTTTTCCGGCCTTGACCCTGACGCACAGAGATTCTTCCAGATTCTCTGAATCTTTTGATGATATTATGCACTGTAGATGATGATATGTTCAAACTATTTGCAATTTTACACTGTCGAACTCCTTTCTGATATTGCTCCACTATTTGTCGGCGCAGAATTAGGGGGATTGGTGATCCTCTTCCCATCTTTACTTCTGAGAGCCGCTGCCACTCCAAGATGCTCTTTTTATACCCAGTCATGTTAATGACCTATTGCCAAGTGACCTAATGAGTTGCAATTTGGTCCTCCAGCTGTTCCTTTTTTGTACCTTTAACTTTTCCAGCCTCTTATTGCCCCTGTCCCAACTTTTTTGAGATGTGTTGCTGTCATGAAATTTCAAATGAGCCAATATTTGGCATGAAACTTGAAAACGTCTCACTTTCGACATTTGATATGTTGTCTATGTTCTATTGTGAATACAATATCAGTTTTTGAGATTTGTAAATTATTGCATTGCGTTTTTATTAACAATTTGTACTTTGTCCCAACTTTTTTGGAATCGGGGTTGTAGGTAAGATGTACAACATTCAGTTTTGTCCACTGGTCACTTTCAGTTCAAGCGTAAACTCTGATAAGTTGAGTCTGGGTGCAGAGTGGAAACGGCCAGCCTTGAGATTGTCAACTTGCAGCACGTCTTTCAGTGCTGAGGCCGTATTCCTGGCCCTAGCGTGCGAGAGTGAGAGGCTTTCACCATGTTACTCATCACACACCCTGGGGAAAGCAGACGGCATTATAAACATCAGCGGCCCTGTCTGAATGTGTGCATGTGGTGGGGGTGGGTTTTTTGTTTTTTTTGTTTTTTTAAATCCTGAGCTTTCTACCTCACAACACCCAGCCAGACCTGACTAACCCACCAGTGCCGCGGTACTCATGTGTTTGCTATGCAGCCTCTTTAATCTGTGTTCTTGTGTCGTCTTCTAAATGATGTCGTGCACACACTCAGCTTTAGTATCAGCCAAGAAAGTGCAGATGTTGCCATCATGAGACACCGAGCAGACCAATAAATCACACACTAATAATCCTTTCCATTTATTTTGTATGGAATCACTGTTTAATGCACCTCATGGTTTGAAATACGTTTAGAACTTTTCTAGTGTTGGCTCTTAATGAGATAAAGCACCACTAAGTCAGTAATACATTTCAACATCTTTTCAAAACTCAGTAATCTATTTAATGGCTGAGGAACATCTCTACACCTTTTAGCGGCAGTCAGAGGAACGAATCCAGTAAAATCGATTTAAATAAACCCATAAGAATCTGTATCTAAGTTTTGATTTTTTTTTTATTTTATTTTACTTTATTTTTGCATATGAAGTAAGGAATAAAACACTCTGCAGCATCCTGTTAATTAACAATTATTCGCTGAAGGTGAAGTGAATATCGAGATGAAGTCGAGGTTATTATTCACCGATATTCACGGAGCCTGAGGTGGATAATTGTTTTAGTATAAATACACAGGTGATTATTTTTTTAAAAATTATATTTAAAAAATCCTTTATTTCAGACTTCAAAAGTGGCATACAAATGTAATAACGGCACGGGACAGACTTGTCACTTGTCTACGCTGACTCACATAAAATACTTTGTTTTGAAATCGATAAAATGAATCGCAGTCAAACCTTACCTTTTGAATAGTTTTAGACCAAACTTCGTATCATCTTTAGTGCTTTTAGGAACAGCATTTTCTATCATCATTTGTAATTCTTCCTCACTTGCAGTGACAGTGATTGGCTGCCATTTTGCCGAGCCACTTGAGGTGATTATCGAGGAATAGTCTGAATTTCTCGACCAATCAGCGCATGCGATTTTCTATAATCACCTCTGTATTTATACTAAAGGAAAATGAATGAATTTCAGGATGGAGTGATGCAGCCCAATGGGAATTAGAGTTACAGTTAACACCCTAAAGTTATCATTTTATTTATCTATAACATAATAAAACACGGGTGGCACGGTGGTGTAGTGGTTAGTGCTGTTGCCTCACAGCAAGAAGGTCCGGGTTCGAGCCACGTGGACGACGAGGGCCTTTATGCATGTTCTCCACGTGTCCGCGTGGGTTTCCTCCGGGTGCTCCGGTTTCCCCCACAGTCCAAAGACATGCAGGTTAGGTTAACTGGTGACTCTAAATTGACCGTAGGTGTGAATGTGAGTGTGAATGGTTGTCTGTGTCTATGTGTCAGCCCTGTGATGACCTGGCGATTTGTCCAGGGTGTACCCCGCCTTTCGCCCGTAGTCAGCTGGGATAGGCTCCAGCTTGCCTGCGACCCTGTAGAACAGGATAAAGCGGCTAGAGATAATGAGATGAGATAATAAAACAACATAGTGTTTTATTCCTCTTACACCACAGCAATTTGCCAATATGGACAATTTTGCATTTAAAAACACAATCATTTTTATTATTTTATAATTACTGTACATTTAATGCTGTGGAATGTCCTTGAAACAAATTAGTTCCGGTTATCGTTTGTTATAGCAACTATAAACAGTTACCTTCTTGCTAGCCTCTCTTTTTAGTATTTCTTGGCATGAAACAAAACAAACACAGCTTGTCTTGCTGCCGAGAAAATGGAAAGTGCAAAGTCATTTTTGTTCCGATTTTGACATCAGTTTTTTAAAAATGGAGGAAATGCTAATTATTAAGTTACGACCAAATCAGACATTCATTCGCTATTTTCTTAATGTAGCTTAGCATGAAGCAAATGTTAGCTAGCTAACATTAACATTAAGTGCTCCCTCCAAAATAACATCAGGGCAATCTGTACTTGCCGACTTTTGCACCACGGGAGTGTAAAAAAAAAACCCAATTTGAAAACACCCCTGCCATTACAAGCTAGTTAGCATAGTACTGAACTAGCATGTATTTGAAACAACTACATACAAGTTCAAGTGCAAGTTCATTTTCAGAGTCTTTTAAAAATGTACTTGCAGCATATTTTTAAAGTATAAAGCAACAGCGTTTTACCATAACAGACAATAATATTTTTTTAATTAATAACATTAGCTAAGTTAGCTAGCTAGCTAGTGTGAGCTGCGTTAGTATACATAGAAGACTTCCGACTCTGTTGTATACAAAAATACTGATCAAGTCTTTGTTAGAAATGTAAGAAAAGTACAGTACTGTTCAAAAGACTTAGGCCCACTTTACACGGGGACGGTCTGAAACAAAAACGCAAAAGTCCGTTTTCGTTCTCACTTTTTTCCGCGTCTACACGACCGTTTTCAAGGAGGAAATCTGCGTCTATACGGTGACGCATAAATGTGTGGAATTCAATTGGATGTGCATGCCAGGCGGCTACGTGGTGCTGTGAAAGACCTCCGCTATGTCTGCACGCATGCGCAACGTCTTCCGTCTTGTCTGATCTGCACATCTGCGCCGCAAAAACTTGGACTACTCTGGCTATGGTAAGTAAGAAAGTAAGTAAAAAAGTAAGAGCATACTATACTCACCTCTGTTCATTAACGGTATATGTGCAGATTCGGTATAGATGTTCGAAGGACTCCTGGACGTTTATTAAAGCTGCCAGAGCAGCTTGAAGGTCCGTTGGATCGATGTAATCAGACATGCTCTTACTTTTTTACTTACTTTCTTACTTCCCGGGCTGGCATGTACAGTATATGACGTGTATGACGTAAACGCGTACCCGACGTGAGCAATCCGAGCAGAGTTTCGCGTATTGGGTAGTTTAGACGGATATGCAACGGGGGCTGTTTTTAACTTATCCACTCTGGAAGGCGTTTTCAATTTTTTCCGTTTTTCAGCCTCGGAAACGCCGTCCCCGTGTAGACGAAAGGCACTTCCGATAAAATATTTAGTCGTTTTTACCCGACAGCGTCCTCGTGTAAACGGGCCCTTAGACACATGGAAAGAAATGCTGTAGACCAAAAATGGCTTAAAAATAATGAAATGACATGTTTCAACATTAAAAAATTACTATAAGCAGTAAGCCATAATAAATGAAACAAAGTCAGTATTTGGTGTGAGATGACCCTTTGCTTTAAAAAAAACAAAACAAAAACAAAATAGTAGTCTCAGGTACAACGAGTGCAGTTTTATGCGGAAGTGAGCTGTAGGTTTTACTGAGCATCTTACAGAACCAGCCCCAGTTCTTCTGGACACTTTGATTGTCACACTTGCTTCTTAATTTTTGCACCAAAACCCAATAGCCTTCATTACGTTTTCTTTTTTCATCTGAAAAGTGCTCTCTTATGGAATATGCTGCTCAGATACATACATGTTATTTACCAGCTGGGAGGGCCGTATCGTGAAATACCGTGACTGAGGTCTTGAAAGTACTGAGCGAGGCCCTCTGGGCCGAGGTCAGTATTCAAGGCCGAGGTCACGGTATTTCACCATACGAACCGACCTTAAGCTGGTAAATAATATTTATTTTTTTCTTGACCAAATTCGAACAGAAAACGAGAGCGCCCAAAAGGGAAAACCGAGCCACGCCGCCATTTTGAATTCTGATTCACGGCTGTAATGCAAATTGCTTTCTCCTCGGTATACAAGTGCACTTCCATGGCAGGAAAAAAACCTACATTTTGCCGCCTACGTAGTCCCCTATTTATACAAAATTGGGTCATTCAGGATTCAGCCATGTTTTTGCTTGGCGTTAGCAAGTTACAGGTTTTTAGCTTTCTCCTGAAATGTTTTCTTTTATTTCTTCTTCCTCAGGGTAGTAAAACTCACTTTCGCTGTGAACACTGTCGTTATCGCTATCCATGCTGTAAAATTAATGCTGTTTTGAATCCTCATTCACGGCTGTAATGCAAATTGCTTCCTCCTCGGTATACAGGTGCACTTCCATGGCAGGAAAAAAACCTACATTTTGCCGCCTATGTAGTCCCATATTTATACAAAACTGAGTCATTCAGGATTCAGCCATGTTTTTGCTCAGCGTTAGCAAGTTAGAGGTTTTTAGCTTTCTCCTGAAATGTTTTCTTTTGTCTTCCTCAGGGCAGTAAAACTTGCTTTCGCTGTGAAGACTGTCGTTATCACTATCCATGCTGTAAAATTAATGCTATTCTCCTGAGAAATGCGAAATAAATGTTGACAAAAATTGCTACCATGTTTGTTGTTGTTGTGAACGAGCGAGTCGCCAGAGGTCCGTAACTGGGGTCCGTACCATAGGATACGGACCCGCTCGCCAGCCAATCAGAGCGCAGGATTTGATGGAAACCGGACTGCGAAAAAAATAAATACTTTTTTTTTTTCCTGTAACGTTTAATTTTGTGCTGGAAAATGATCGAATGTTTGGAGACTCAAATGATTTTGTACTGACTCGATAATGTAGAAGTCATAAAATAGAAATCTATAGCAAAGTTTGTATGAAAAGAATAATAGTGCCCAAGACTTTTGCACAGTCCTGTATATACTATATTTAGAGCAGTTTCCACACACATCACTTCTTCTCCCTCAATTCTTCATCGATTTTGATTCTTTCTGGCATGAAGGGAGGGGTACCTAGGGTGCATATACTGTAACTTCTACCCAGAGTTGCTTAATTACTATTATTAACGAAGTTATGGACTAATCAATTCTTAATGAGCAGTTCAACAAAAATCACTTCTTCTCCGTCAATTCCTTGGTGTTTTAGAATCTTTTCGGCAAATAGGTCAGTATTCCTAAAGAGGATTTAGCTACTATATATAGCTTGTGTATATAGCTTACAACATTTATTGCATAAGGTCATTTAGATCGTTCCTTCTGGACTAGACGGGGCCAGAATGAGCTACGCCGTCATTGATGGTCTCATCTTCTGAACATGAGCTTTTATTAAAGTAATATGTACAAAGCAGCTCGCTCTCAAATTCCATGAAGAGATTTTTTTTTTTTTTAAATCTCCTCCCTTCCCGAGGCTGTTGGGATTTTTATACCATGTCAAAGCCAGCTAATGTAGATAAGAAATCCACTGCTGTCCTATAAATAGTGTTGTTTAAATTCACTCCGCCTTCCGTAGTGTTGTAGGATTTCTGGAATTGATACGTGGTTAAAAGCTTGATGATGTATGTGTGCCTGGAGAAACAGGCCTCTTAGTGTCAAACACTACATCTCTTAGATAGACAAGCGCATGTCCGATAAAGCAACTCCTCCAAAACTCGATGCAGTAGAGGTGAGTGGGAAGAGATAAGAGCAAGCGACATGACGCATCTCAGTCCTCCTGACCCCGATATTAAGAGACTAGCCTTTGAAGGGATCCTCATAAACGCTATTAAAGGATATGGGACATGGATTTTTACCTGGGCATAATTATGTATAAAGGACATAAGAAATGCCATCTAAATCACTGCATGGCGTCAAAAATGTGAAAATCATCACATTATTCAAGTTCTTTTATACATCAGCGTAAAACAAGGATTCGTTAATGAGCTAGGTGGTCACGTGACCCGTGACATCACAAAAACTTTCCAAGGAGCCAGCGCTTGGGAATCTAATGTAAACAGGTTACCGAAATGGACACCATCGACAGTGACATTCCCGATGTTTCACAGAGATGTGAAGTTAGACCCTATCAATTCGAACCGATAGCTGGAAATTCACATGAACATGGATCTTGTCTTTACTCTGACGGGTCAGATGATTCTGAGAGTGAGAGTTCATTCAGCCCTCATGAAACTGAAAGCGGTCGGCTCGATAACACTTCCTGGTAAGTTAAGAACAATTCTGCTCAAAGGCTAATGATCTGTTGAAAAGTATTATTTTTGTATCATACATTGAAAGTTCATCATAGATCTAGCTAAAGTCCGTTGCAAGCTAGTTTTTTTTTTTTTGCTGATATTTTTCGAGATTGATTGAGATACAATGCTTCCAGAGTCCGAGATGAAAACATTCAAAATGGCGAAACGAGTCAGAATTATGATAATCAATAATTGGTACACCCAAAATTATAATACTAATCCTTACCTCGGCTTTCAGTCGCTTAGCGCAGAGGTCTTCAACAGGGGGGTCGCGAAATCGCACCGGATCACTCATATCAACAAAAATATTCCTGCCCTGTCCCCTGGCCTCCGTGCAGGGATGCAAACAGCGCGCCTTTCGGCGGATGCCGCCTTTTTCATGGCTGAATCGCGCAGATCCGATTTTTAAAAAAAAATAGCGATGTTGGTTCATAGAGCATGAGGCATGAAGTGTAAGGATGAGAGAGAGGTGGTTTGGGTCGGGAAGCTGCGCACATTTGTGCAGCCTGGCGCAGGTGTGCGCGGCTTCCCGATTTGAACTGTGTTTTTTTTTTTTTTTTTCTCATCCTTATACTTCCTGTTTCATGAATTAATATCGCTCAGTACCTGAGTATTAATGTTGAAAGAATCCTCAGTGAAATGGTCCAAATACAGTTTGTGGGAAACAGTAGGTGCAAAGTTTTTTTCAACAGGTGTTCTGTAAAGTTGTCCTACCAAGCCTACTGCGCATGCGCAGGTGAGCCCACACTTTCCTCAGCTTCGGGTCCTTGGGGAATGCAAAAAAACTTACTCCAGGGCATTTCCCATTGGAATTATTGCAACCATAAGCAGCACAATACACCATGATGTCCAATGTATGATGTCCAATGTACGTTAAAGACTATAAAAACAATTTTCTTGTCATCCACTTCTCCATTCATCTACCCGCTTGTGCTGTGCCCGAAAGTTTTTGTGACGTATGATCACGTGACAGCGGCTCTTCCGGTTGCAAAAAATGCATATCGGAAGTCGAGCAGAAATGCCATATAATCATCACGAATATAACGATTTTGCTGAATTTAATAGATGATTTTGTATTTGTTGATGCAATTAATTCATATTTTTAATGGAAAGAAACTGATATAGCGTGCTTTTATGTTTCATGTCCCATATCCTTTAAGGAATATTGATCTCAAGCTGTACAGTACCTTCGTGACCAGCTCCACAACACTAAACTGTCCTGTTTGTTTCTGTGCTTCTCTTTTCCTCTTCGTCGGTGTCACTCGTTTTCTCTCGATCTGTCCTTGGATATGATCTTTTCAAGATTATGGTTGTAGATCATGGGTGGAGTTTAGAGCATTTATTTGTTCTTTGTATATTTATTCAAATCCTCATGAAGTGGTTTGAGAGCCGTGATTCGAATCCATACGTCGATGTATTTACTTTTGAAGCAGGACGTCGTATTGATGTCATGGCGTGTTGACTTCAACGTCCAGTAACATTCAAAATACGCCACACTCCCACTGATTCTAAACAAACCTGATGGTAGCTTCAAGAACTAGCTACATATGGAGATCAGTGAAGAGTTTAGTGAGGGTCTTTTATTCAACTGTGGAAGTTTTCTCAACACCTCCTTCACCCCGGTCTGTCCACTTCAATAAGGACTATATCGGATATGACAAGATGGCGTATGATTTTGAAGTTATGCCGTACATGTTTGAGCTGAAGTCTACAGTCGGTGGCAGCAGTGATGTTGCAGAGCTGCAGGGTCATCACCATGAGATATCGGACGCATCTGATTTGGTAGATAAAATATTACTTACTCTGACTGATGTACAAGCTTTGGCAGTGTATAAAGACGGACTTGGTCTGACATCGCGTCTACGTTCCATCCCCGAGTTCCTAAAACACTCCTCTGAAAACAGCCATCTTGCCCAAACTGCACCCTCTTCCAAATGAATAAACTTCAACCATTTATTCTCCAGGATAGGAGTGCTCAGGAAGATGGACGGCCAAAAACGCACCGACGAACAAGACGTACTCCATGTATGTGGGCGGGACACGTGCGTTCTAGAGAGCATTTAATTGGATGAACTTAAGACTAGTACAGGATGAGTCATCAAAAATGGTTATTTTCTTGGAGATGGTGAACTAGAACATTTAAAACGAGAATACAACCCTTATTTTTTTAATCTAGGTATACTATAGTATTGGTGTTCATTACACTAAGAGCAAGGTACAAAAAGCTCTGAAACATTTTCATTTTAGGAACAGGTTAATATGATTGCTTATTTAGGGCCTTTTGTAAGTAAAAAGAAGGGGAAAAAATACAGAGCTGTAGGAGGAGGTAATATTTCCAAGAAAAGTAAGGGACCACTTTGTTTCACTTTGCAAGCTTGGATCAACATTATAACGCTACACGTTACAAGCCGAGAGTTATAGGAAATGCAGTCTTTACTCTTCGATCGCATAATCTAAAGGATTTTTACACATACAGGACACTTTTTCAATGGAATAAAAACGTGTTTTATTCCCTTCTAGCGAGTTTCATTCATTTGGTTTGATAGCATGCAATATTGTTAGCATATCGCTTATCCTACGTGTATTACATCACTCTACCCAATACAGAATGAGCGCTGAATATGGTTTATGATATTGCATGGTTGTCAAGACATGACGTCACACGTCAGAGACGTGAAACTTGCGCGCTAGCAAATGACTGTGACAATTTGTAAACAAACATGGCCACCAGGTTTGCGTCATTTAAATACAGAAGATTTTGAGAGAATTTTGAAGGAGAAAAACGTGTTGAACATCAAAAGCTGTGTGTATGTATCTCGTCTCATTATCTCTAGCCGCTTTATCCTGTTCTACAGGGTCGCAGGCAAGCTGAAGCCTATCCCAGCTGACTACGGGCGAAAGGCTGGGTACACCCTGGACAAGTCGCCAGGTCATCACAGGGCTGACACATAGACACAGACAACCATTCACACTCACATTCACACCTACGCTCAATTTAGAGTCACCAGTTAACCTAACCTGCATGTCTTTGGACTGTGGGGGAAACCAGAGCACCCGGAGGAAACCCACGCGGACACGGGGAGAACATGCAAACTCTGCACAGAAAGGCCCTCGCCGGCCACGAGGCTCGAACCCGGGCCTTCTTGCTGTGAGGCGACAGCGCTAACCACTACGCCACCGTGCCGCCCCTGTGTGTATATATAATAATAATAATAATAGCTTTTTTTGTGGTATATCAGATATATTCCATTCAGCTACTCGTCTTTAACTCGTTCAGTATCGTGCTAGCTGAATGGAATATATCTGAAATACCACGAAAAAAAAAGCCAGCCAATATTATTTAAATAAAGCACTGAGATTTTCAACTACGTTTCCCAGAATGCACTGCAGCCAGGAAGCATGTGATTGTTGTCTCGGAGAATATCTGAGGTGTTTTTTCTTGTGACTTTTGAATCTTGGAATTTGAGGGGTTTTTTTTCTTCCTTGCAAATTTATAACTTTATAATCTCAGAAAATATCTGAGCTTTTGAGGTTAAAATTTTAATATTTTTTTTTTCCTTGGAATATTGCCCCCTTCCTCATCTCCACATATTTTATTTAAAAAAAATTTTTTTTAAACCTACAGTGGCCCTAATATACCTGTTTCAATTCTTAAATGTTTTATTACGTTTAAAATATAAATCTTTGGGGGCGTCGTGGCTCAGGTGGTTAAGGCGCTATACCATGAATGCGGGCGACCCGGGTTCGATTCCGGCCCGAGGTCATTTCCCGACCCCTTCCCGTCTCTCTCTCTCCCGCTCATTTCCTGTCTCTACAC
Source organism: Neoarius graeffei (assembly GCF_027579695.1). Taxonomy (NCBI): domain Eukaryota; kingdom Metazoa; phylum Chordata; class Actinopteri; order Siluriformes; family Ariidae; genus Neoarius; species Neoarius graeffei. Next base: position 12,771,814 of record NC_083594.1, read on the forward strand.
TGTCCTATCCAATAAAGGTGCAAAAAGCCCAAAAAAATATCTTTTAAAAAAAAATAAAATATAAATCTTTACTTTAGGGCGGCACAGTGGTGTAGTGGTTAGCGCTGTCGCCTCACAGCAAGAAGGTCCGGGTTCGAGCCCCGGGGCCGGCGAGGGCCTTTCTGTGCGGAGTTTGCATGTTCTCCCCGTGTCCGCGTGGGTTTCCTCCGGGTGCTCCGGTTTCCCCCACAGTCCAAAGACATGCAGGTTAGGTTAACTGGTGACTCTAAATTGAGCGTAGGTGTGAATGTGAGTGTGAATGGTTGTCTGTGTCTATGTGTCAGCCCTGTGATGACCTGGCGACTTGTCCAGGGTGTACCCCGCCTCTCGCCCGTAGTCAGCTGGGATAGGCTGCAGCTTGCTTGTGACCCTGTAGAAGGATAAAGCGGCTAGAGATAATGAGATGAGATCTTTAATTGTCCCTTTAACATTTTCTTTATCGTCTTTATTTTGCCTTCATTACTCATTATTAAAATGCAAGTGTAAATTTTTATCGTTTCTTTGAATAATTGCAACATCTATTCATATGAACTCTGTACAAGACTCTCTTTTTGATGGTGGTTTGATGCACCAGGTGTTTTTTGGCCTTTTCATCTCTTAACAGCCACTTTACAATTTCCTTGCCGCAAGACAAAAATTAAACCCGTACACAAGTGATCATCGGTTTTTCGGTCAGTACTGGTGCACATCACAGGTTTGAAGCCCACAAGCTTCATTTTGTTTTCATTCTACGACATCAAAGGTGTGTTTTTTCTGTCTTTCACTCTTTTAGAGAAAATGTAGTGCTGACATCATCAGGCCGTGTTTTCGGCCCCTTCCAACTCCAGTAGGTTCTAATGGTTCACTACTTCTTTAAAGATCAAACAAAGCGAAGGTCAAGTGACCCACCTCTCTCTCTTACCCCTTTTCCACCGACACCATGGGAGTGCTGCTGCTGCTGCTGCTGCTGCTGCTGGGTTTTAACAATGAGCATCACTATTTCCTCCAGTTTAAGCATCAAATCCTTATCATGCACAACAATTTGCACACCTGAATATGAGAACATGCTGTATGTTATCATCCAAAATGACGCCCTTCAGCATCTACACACATCTGTAACATTACAGATCAATTAAAATTCACGTTTTTATTGCTTTATATGGTTATTTCTTCTTAAGAGCATCTATTAATTCCCACAGTATTATTACTGAAAAACGTCCCAAAAATGATTGCTTTTTAAAAAATGTTTTAATGCCAGCTTTGTTGTCATGGCGGTTATATAACCGATAACTATTTCTTGGTTACGTTTTCATGCGGCAATTTTGCACATGAAGTTACTGTTAACACCCTTTATTTTCCAATCACAGCACACCCCGAAGTGTTTAATTCCCCTTATACCACAGCAATTTGCCAACACTGTTTTTGAAACAATGCTTAGTATTTTTTTTTTTAAATCCATTTACGGTTACATTTAGTGCAATATTTTAATTCCTGTTCTCATGTATGTTATAAGTGCGGTAAAAAGACATTCTCTCACTCTCACACACACACACACACACACACACACACACACACACACACACACACACACACGTGTGTGTGTCTCTCTCTCACACATCTGTGTGTGTGTGTGTCTCTCTCTCTCACACACCTGTGTGTGTGTGTCTCTCTCTCTCACTCTCTCTCTCTCTCTCACACACACACCTCTCACCTGTCTGTCTCCGTCTCTCTCATCAGTCTCTCTCTCTTTCACCAGTCTCGCTTGCTCGCGCCCTCTTTCACCAGTGTCTCTCTTTCACCAGTCTTTCTCTCTTTCACCAGTCTCGCTTGCTCTCGCCCTCTCTCTTTCACCAGTGTGTGTCTCTCTCACACACACACACACACACACACACACACACACACACACACCTGTTTGTCTCCGTCTCTCTCATCAGTCTCTCTCTCTCTTTCACCAGTCTCGCTTGCTCTCGCCCTCTCTTTCACCAGTGTCTCTCTCTCTCTCTCTCTCTCTCTCTCTCTCTCTCACACACACACCTGTCTGTCTCCGTCTCTCTCATCAGTCTCTTTCACCAGTCTCGCTTGCTGTCGCCCTCTCTCTTTCACCAGTCTCTCTCTCTCTCTCTCTCTCTTTCACCAGTCTCGCTTGCTCTCGCCCTCTCTTTCACCAGTGTCTCTCTCTTTCACCAGTCTCGCTTGCTGTCGCCCTCTCTCTTTCACCAGTCTCTCTCTCTCTCTCTTTCACCAGTCTCGCTTGCTCTCGCCCTCTCTTTCACCAGTGTCTCTCTCTTTCACCAGTCTCTCTCTCTCTCTCTCTCTCTCTCTCACACACACACACACACACACACACACACACACACACACACACACACACCTGTCTGTCTCCGTCTCTCTCATCAGTCTCTCTCTCTTTCACCAGTCTCGCTTGCTCTCGCCCTCTCTTTCACCAGTGTCTCTCTCTCTCTCTCTCACACACACCTGTCTGTCTCCGTCTCTCTCATCAGTCTCTTTCACCAGTCTCGCTTGCTGTCGCCCTCTCTCTTTCACCAGTCTCTCTCTCTCTTTCACCAGTCTCACTTGCTCTCGCCCTCTCTTTCACCAGTGTCTCTCTCTTTCACCAGTCTCTCTCTCTCTCTCTCTCTCTCTCTCTCTCTCTCTCTCTCTCTCACACACACACACACACACACACACACACACACACACACACACACACACACACACCTGTCTGTCTCCGTCTCTCTCATCAGTCTCTCTCTCTTTCACCAGTCTCGCTTGCTCTCGCCCTCTCTTTCACCAGTGTCTCTCTCTCTCTTTCACCAGTCTCGCTTGCTCTCGCCCTCTCTTTCACCAGTGTCTCTCTCTCTCTCTCTCTTTCACCAGTCTCGCTTGCTCTCGCCCTCTCTCTTTCACCAGTCTGTCTCTCGCTCTCTGTGTAAATGAATAACGCAAAAAAAATGCAGCTTCTCATGGTGCAGAGAATCCAGAAATCACAAAGTCCTCCGTCCTCAAGAGCATTACAAAGATCTTAACACCAGGTTCAAAGCTTCATCATATCAACAGTTTGATGCTTTTCCTTGTCAAATACGTGTGTGTGTGTGTGTGTGTGTGTGTGTGTGTGTGTGTGTTTTAAACTATTTATTATTTATAGACTTTGCTTATATGGCACTGCATACTGTACAAGTCCTAAGTAAACTGTTGCTATAGAAATGAACATATTGAAACGAGTGTATTAATATTAAGTTTTGATTTGCAGATGCATGGCTGTCAGAGCTGCTGTCATAGAAAACAGCTCCTGACCAGACAAACAGCACTGTGGTATAAATAGTTATAGACTACAACGCTCACGTGCAAGTTTTCCTGCTCCTGATTGGAGTTGCACAGCCATTTATGAGCTGAATCAGATGCTTTATAGGCAGGAAAATATGAAACCTGGATTAGTAAACACTGGTTGTTCAACTGGAATATGTGCAGAATAAAGGACAAGGGTTTCAGATGATGCTGATTCTGATGATAAAGATTAATCAGTCCATCATAACATCCATGAGGCCCTAAAGTTATCTTTGTAACCTATTGTTTTCAGCTGATCTGAACAGCTGGCTATAATAATAATAATAATAATAATGTCCCTTTGAACATTGTTTGTTTTATCCTTCCAATGATAAGCAGGTTATGAGAACTTGAAATGAACAAACTTCAAAGGTTAGTGATAGATAATGAACTCTCCATCATAAGACCTCATAAAACATCATGATCACTGAATTCACCTCCACAGACATTCAAGTAAAGGTCTTGATCTTGGACCAAGTGTGTCATTGGTGTTGACCGTCTGAGGAGGAGAACGCCGTAGGTGCTGTCGGAGCAGGATGGATTAATACACTCTGAGCGTAATGCTGAGGGTCTGTGACTCATTCTTATGTCCACAACAAAGTCGAGGAACTTTAAATACACAATTTGAAATCTCTTGGACATGGTTTGTGATAAGCTTTTGAATCATGTATGCGAAGTAAATAGATTGAGTGGTGCAATTATGTAAATAAAGTAAGTTCACGGGGTCATCCGGATGAGACGTGAGGAGCTTACGGGAACCACTTGAGAGCCGTCGGGTACGGCGTTTCAACTTTTATGACTGTAGCTTAAACAACCGAGTTACCTCATTTCAATGTCCTCATCTTTGGTGTGGTTGAGGTCACTTCCTCCTGCACTGGATGGTCCTTTATTATCTTCTAAACTGAAGTCTAGACCTCTTATTTAAACTACTGGAATACCCTAACTAACGAGTCCTTGCTGTGACGTAAAGGACAGTTGGCTGTAGTGGTGTGCATCTGTCTCTAGGGCTTTGGGAAAGGGTGGTGGTGGTGGTGTAGGGCTGAACAGTGAGTGCTTGGTAGTAAAAATGAATGCTAAACACATGTACAAACTCCTGTAGTGCAGTTTTATAGTTGTTCTCGTCACTGTCCTTGTCGTCTTGTCATAATGCTTGGACTGATGTAGCTTGATAACAAGGTCAAATGAATTGCATGGGTTACTGCATGCAATAAAGAACGATTATGATTTATGATTGCACTCAAGAATGTGATTAGGTAAGGTATAAAGTAATCAATGACAAGGTGGCGTGATGTGGCCTGACATATTTTATGTCACTGCATGCTAAAACTTATTTATGGACAGCTGAACATCACAGCCAGATCCACTTTTGCTGAACATCTCATTCCAAAAACCACTGGTGTTTAATATAGAGTTGGTCCACCTTTTTTTTGCTATGATGGCAAAATTGTCAGCCTTCCCATTTTTGGGGTAGTGGAGTTGAGGTCAGGGCTCAGTCCAGACCACTCAAGTTCTTCCACTCCAACCTTAGCAAACCATGTCTTCATGGTCCTTGTTTTGTGCGCAGTTCCAGTCAAGGGAAATCTTAAATCTGCAGCATAGAAAAACCTTCTACACAGTTGTTTTCTTCTAACTTTGTGGAAATCCTTCACCCTGGTGTAATGGATGGGTGTCAAGATCATACCTGTCAACTTTGAGGTTTGAAAAAAAGGGATATTTCCCAGATTTTTAACTCAAAATAAGGGAAAATTTTGGAAAGTCATACCCTTCACCAAAAGTGGGTGTGTAGTTGAATGGGGGGCAATTTTCTATCTAGTATTTGTGATTTCCTGTACTCTGGTGCATGTTGGTCATAGCCAAGACCCAAACTCAATATGCTTATGGTTTATAGAGTGCATTTGTGAATAAACTATACATTTATTTTTATTTGCTTTCAGTGGTACCAGTTTTTTCCCAAATTAAGGGCTAAAATACGTATCTTATGTTAAAATAAGAAAGGTCATTATATAACCAGTCAATAAATTCAATTCCATTGCAATTTATTATGGTTTTACCATAATCATGGCCTCGGAACACTAGATAGATAGATAGATAGATAGATAGATAGATAGATAGATAGATAGATAGATAGATAGATAGATAGATAGATAGATAGATAGATAGATAGATAGATAGATAGATAGATAGATAGATAGATAGATAGATAGATAGATAGATAGATAGATAGATAGAGTAATATAAAATATTAAACCAAGAGTGATTTAAAATGGGTAAGTTTCAGATAGAAAATAAAATAGACAATGAGTGGATAAAACAGTTAATACACCAATTAGTTTACACTAGGCTATTTATGAGGTCTTAGCCAGGACATACTTAATGTAAACATGTGTAGCTTACCTTTGATTATTTGGGAGGCTTTCGTTTTCCCCATGGAAAATTTCTTTGCGATGGAAGAGTCTGGGAACATTCCAGCCACGCACTTGTCGAAATCATCAAAGAAAGAGAGGCTAATGTTTTTCTTAGCTATTAGCATCGCCATCTTCACCTCAGACCTAATCAGTGTTGCCAGATACTGCTGACGTTTTCCAGCCCAAAATATGTTCAAAACCCGCCAAAATGCACTTGAAACCGCCCAACTTGGGCGGGGAACCGCCCAATCTGGCAACACTGGACCTAATCACTTGTTCAGCCTCGCCTCCGGACGTAGTTATGTAATTACTGATGCCTGAGAGGGCGGGGACGTGAATTCATGGCCCGACTTCCTGCTGTAAACTCCTGTCAGGGGCGCGTCATGAATTCTGGACCTACCGACTTTTTTATATTGTGAAAATACGGGACTTTTATATAATGTCAAAATACGGGATATTTTTGGGAAAATTAAAAAAAAACGGGAAGACAGCGGGAAATAAGTCAAAATAAGGGATTTCCCGGGAAAAACGGGAGGGTTGACAGGTATGGTCAAGATACGTTTGGTTATGCTGTATAGTCAAGTCAAGTTCATTTGTATAGTGCTACTAACAATAAACCTTGTCGCAAAACAGCTTGACAGAAAATTAAACACTTTTAAACCTGTGGTGACGGTGGCAAGGGAAAAAAAACTCCCTCACACGACACGAGGAAGAAACCTTGAGAGGAACCAGACTCAAAAGGGAACCCATCCTCATTTGAGTGATAACCGATAGCGTGATTTATAAATAACTCGCTTCTATAAAAGTGTCCTATATAGTCACAAAGTATAATTGTGTAACTAGGATAATCATTATAGTTTTAACATGAAGTCTGTTTTGCTGAAGTTATAAACTGTTCATTGATGGAAACTTGAGTGCAAAACTGTTGATGATAACCACAGTCCTAAAGTTAGCAAGTTAACTGTTGTCCTCAGTCATAGATGCATTACTGTAAGCATCCAGAGCGTCTTCCAGGTGCAACTTTCGACTGTTCACATGGGGCTGTCCTCCACATGTGATGAGACTCCAGCTAGAAGTAGGGCATCAGGATGGATCAGGCAGGTCTGAGGAGCAGAAGAGTTCACCATCACTGGTGTCTCAGGATCGACATGTAACTCAGCAGAGGGAAGAGAGAGAAAACGCAGATTGTTGGGTATGCCCAATGTCATCTAATGAGTAAGAACAGTATACACTTTGCACCGAGTGCAAGCAGTGACTCCAGCAAGACTAACTGTGACAGCATAACTAAAATGGAAAGCCTGAAGGTAACACAGACATGAGGGAGCCCTGGGACATAAAGCTTCCAGCCACTACACCGTCAAAAAACCCGAGTGAGAGTAGGGAGTTGGGGGGGGGCGACAGCATCATACATCCCAGTGTATAGTGTACGTTTAAAGTTGTAGAAAGTCCAGAATATAGTTTTATTTGGACAGAGAAGGGAGAATATTGATAGAAATGAGGCAAAATTGTCAAAAACGGTTTTTGTCAAACGTCTTGGTAAATAAGTAAAAAAAACACTCGATATGCCTTATACTAGAGTGTAATTACAGCTAGCAAACCAAATGTCCATCCAGATTATGTGACGAGAAGGAGAACACAGCAGCTGGTAATCTGTTTCTGTGGTTTGCTTCTGGGTCAGTAGATATCGTGCAGTTTGTGCTGCTGCATTAATATTCTTTATAAATTTCATTAGAAATGAACTGAAAAGTCTAAATAAGGTGAAAAACAATGTTTCACAAATATCACAGCACGCGGCATGCATGAATGCTGGCTGTTTTAGTGATTACAGTTTTAATAGGCCAATCTAGCCCAGAAATCAAACACTAATGGACCCCAGGCTTTGAGGCAGACTATTATTAGAAAGCTATCCAAGTGCTCCACAGGTTTGTTCAGACACAAAGCAGATTGCCAGCCTCTCAAAAGTGTTTGTTGTTTGCCTGGTAAATCAGACATACCCCTTCCTTGGGGATGCTTCTCCCGCGAGGGTTTCATGATGAATCTGCCGCTGTGTGACAAATTAAAGTGTCTTGGGCTGCCACCACAAGCTGCCAGTCTCAGTGTTCAGTTGTTTTGAACCATTCAGTGAACCCTCACGCCCTGTGCATCCTGGAAGAGACCACTCCCATCAGGATAGAAATGTTTCATCATAGGATAAAGGAGATCAGTCAGAAGAACTCGATGCATCCGACAGAAGGATAAGTGGACTCGAATTGTGCCAGGGAAAGAAATAAATGCCCCCATAGCATAACAGAGACTTTTTGGTTTTTTCCCTTTAATTTGTCGTCCGCACTTTGTCGCTAACTCGGGAGACTTGAAGAAGGATAATATGCATTAGGGCTCATTCAAAGACATCCAAAGTTTCATCATTTAATGGACTTTAATGAGAACTGATTTAATGGTTCATCACATTTCCAGTAGGATTTCCATTACAGATAGATATTCCGGTTACTAGAAATGGAATCTGAAGAAAAATGAGACGCTATCAGGAATCATTAGGAATAACGTGTTGCATTAAACAGACCACTAGAAACGCACGTGAATCCATTAGGAACCACGAGAAAGCTTGAATGGTTTTTTTTTAATGATTTTTAGTAAGGAATGTAATTCTCTCGACAGTTCAAGGTTTTGACTTTTATTAAACTCTGTGTAGATAGAGCATGTCAATTTGAGCTTTTCTTATACTCGACATTTGAATCAATGAATCAGACAAACAAACAAAAAAATCTCCTGATATTTTCCAGCAAGTAATGGACTTGACATAGGTGGGGTTTACATTAGACCGTATCAGCGGATCATCAGATTAACGTTTTTAAAAACGATTAGCGTGCACACAGCAACGCCAATACATGATTCGCGTGCACACAGCAACGCCAATACACGGATACGCTAATCACATGACTAATTCGGCACGCAAGTTGAAACGTGTCAGTGCGGCTCATCGCTTCCTCCTCAGCGGCTGCGCTCCAAATCACTCCGCCCTGAACAGCGAGTGCCCTCTGGAGGGTGCGCACTCCGGCCCTGCGCAGCTCACAGAGCGCGCGAGTGAAGTGCACGAGCAGTGATTCGGGACTGAGCCGCTGTGCGCAAGTCACTTACCACTTGCAAGTGGAAGGATGGCAAGCCTAAAGACAATCATAACTACACAATGGGCAGTATTTGCAGTATTTTCATACTTTTATACTCTTTAATGAAAGGTGATACAAGGCGGAAGTCCGCGCCGTTTTTCAGCAGTCGCGTCACATGACCAACGCCAGCGAATCAGGAAGGTGGATGTCACAGTGACGTTGTCCAATGACGACGCCAGCTAGAGCTCGGCACAGCGTATCCGCGTATTCTCAATGTTTACACAGCACCGGACCAGACACGATCTGGATTGAATACGTGGACCCTGGCGGATTCTCGTTTCCAGGCGTTTTAATGTAAACGGACAGTGCATCCGCAAAGAAAACGAGACAGATACGGTCTAATGTAAACTTGGCCTTAATGGCTTGCATCACCTTCCTGTAGGATTTCCATCTGAGATTTTCTGGTTGCTCAGAAACCACTAAGACTTTCTTTTATGGTTAGATGATTCTAGACTAAAATTCTAGACTTGGATCTTGATGCTCAGACTATAAGAGAAACCCAGCTTCCTGTAAAATGTCGGAAAAACGTTCGTCTGTTAAATATGTCTTTACGCTACTTAAAGCTATACAGCTTTTCGATTTCATAAAACCAGTGAAATTTAGTTCCCTCTGAACTTTGGTCATTATGATTTATATATTTATTTCTGCAATATCTCAAAAAAAGGCCATTCTGTGGCTGGGATGTTATTTAATTTGAGGGGATTCTTGAGCAAGTAATGTGCATGAAATCACTCACTTTGCGCAGACAGAGGAAGTCCGTGCGCAGGTTTAGCTGCTTCTTCTTTTAGGTTTTACGGCAGCTGGCATCCACAATGTTGCATTACTGCCATCTACAGGTTTACCTTGACCATGCACCGAAAGTTCCATCATTCTGTCTCTAAACGAACAGCTGATCACACTGAGGTGCTCGCTAACCGCCGATATTTATTAGTTTGGTCCTGCGTTTCCTTTCCTTCGCAACATAACGTTGTCTCGCTTTCCGTTACTGTAGTCGGTCTTTCACATTTCGTTCGCGTCCTCCATTTTCCTCTCCTGTTTGAAATTTGTATCCCACAATGCCTTGCATGAACAGGGAAAGCCCACTACGTGATGCATGACATAGTATCTTGAATTGGGTCATGTTGAAGCAGGTAAAAATGGCAGAGAATTTAGGGCCACATGGCCCTAAATTCATTAATTGTTCTATTAAAAAAATAAACTTAAATTGGAAGTCTGTGATTCGAATTCAGTAACTTTCAGTCCACGAAACAAAAGTAACTGGGTGTCGGGGAAAATTCTTTTTATGACCTAAACTTGAAAATCTGAAAGGAAGTCTACCTTTAACTCTCTTATTCCAAATCGATATTTTGTGTTAGAAAGTGCTCAGCTTTACAGCTAGTTCATTCAGCAGTTATTTCTTGCTGGTTGTCATAATCTGATGATGTGATTTTTTTTTTTTTTTCCCCCCCTTCATAGTAGCCTGTGGAAGCACAGCCTATTGAAAACCCATTGATGCTCAGCATCTCTATAGTTTAATGCCCCTATGGGATATGCTTTGATCTTAGTGCAGCAAAGCTAGACATTTATTGGACAATATGCTTTTTAAAACGTAATTTCTGGACGCCTGGCTTCACTGGGAGTCTATGGAGAGTCGCCGACAGTAAGGCGTGACTGGCCACTGGGGTTCTGTATGATGATTGGAGGAACTCTCATCTCTTTTGAATGTCACGTGACTGACAGTGTTTTAAAATTATACGTCGTATCGATCGGAGGGATTCGAGCTCAGTTCATGTGGTGTGTGGGCAAGTGAAGTCGTGAGACTAGCTGCTGCTCGTTCTCATTCTTTTCCTACCAATATGCAGTTCCTGTTTCCATTTGTATATACTGTAAATAACATTGTAAATCTAAAGTTTTAGTTTTAAGCCAGGAATTAGAAGGAAAATCTAGCCAGCTGTGCGAAATGGCAGACATTGCTAACGTTGTTGACCTGATTTAAGAGAAGACATTTGATGTTCTTCCTTATGAGGAGAGGCTCAAAATTAAACAACAAGGCAGATCAATGCCCAAGATCGATGTAATTCAAAAGTCAGGGACACAGTCGCTCATTTCAGCTGTCTTGGTATGGAAAAAGTAAACTGGTTATCTGGGAGGGCTTTGACCAAGAGAATGTACTGTTGGCCTTGTCTCTTAATGAGACCATCCCAGGGATGGATTATTTGGTCAAAACTGGGTTTTAGAGATTTGGCCAACTTTGACAGGGCATGAGAAAAGCAAGGAACGCTTCAGTTCATGTGCATGCTAAAGTTCACTTGGTAGAGTCAGAACAGAACATGACAAAATTCACATATAAATAACAAATAATTGACTAATGAAAAATATAACCCCGATTCCAAAAAAGTTGGGACAAAGTACAAATTGTAAATAAAAACGGAATGCAATGATGTGGAAGTTTCAAAATTCCATATTTTATTCAGAATAGAACATAGATGACACACATCAAATGTTTAAACTGAGAAAATGTATCATTTAAAGAGAGAAATTAGGTGATTTTTTTTTTTTTTAATTTCATGACAACACATCTCAAAGTTGGGACAAGGCCATGTTTCCCACTGTGAGACATCCCCTTTTCTCTTTACAACAGTCTGTAAACGTCTGGGGACTGAGGAGACAAGTTGCTCAAGTTTAGGGATAGGAATGTTAACCCATTCTTGTCTAATGTAGGATTCTAGTTGCTCAACTGTCTTAGGTCTTTTTTGTCGTATCTTCCATTTTATGATGCGCCAAATGTTTTCTATGGGTGAAAGATCTGGACTGCAGGCTGGCCAGTTCAGTACCCGGACCCTTCTTCTACGCAGCCATGATGCTGTAATTGATGCAGTATGTGGTTTGGCATTGTCATGTTGGAAAATGCAAGGTCTTCCCTGAAAGAGACGTCGTCTGGATGGGAGCATATGTTGCTCTAGAACCTGGATATACCTTTCAACATTGATGGAGTCTTTCCAGATGTGTAAGCTGCCCATGCCACATGCACTAATGCAACCCCATACCATCAGAGATGCAGGCTTCTGAACTGAGCGCTGATAACAACTTGGGTCGTCCTTCTCCTCTTTAGTCCGAATGACACGGCGTCCCTGATTTCCATAAAGAACTTCAAATTTTGATTCGTCTGACCACAGAACAGTTTTCCACTTTGCCACAGTCCATTTGAAATGAGCCTTGGCCCAGAGAAGACGTCTGCGCTTCTGGATCATGTTTAGATACGGCTTCTTCTTTGAACTATAGAGTTTTAGCTGGCAACGGCGGATGGCACGGTGAATTGTGTTCACAGATAATGTTCTCTGGAAATATTCCTGAGCCCATTTTGTGATTTCCAATACAGAAGCATGCCTGTATGTGATGCAGTGCCGTCTAAGGGCCCGAAGATCACGGGCACCCAGTATGGTTTTCCGGCCTTGACTCTTACACACAGAGATTTTTCCAGATTCTCTGAATCTTTTGATGATATTATGCACTGTAGATGATGATATGTTCAAACTCTTTGCAATTTTACATTGTCAAACTCCTTTCTGATATTGCTCCACTATTTGTCGGCGCAGAATTAGGGGGATTGGTGATCCTCTTCCCATCTTTACTTCCGAGAGCCGCTGCCACTCCAAGATGCTCTTTTTATACCCAGTCATGTTAATGACCTATTGCCAGTTGACCTAATGAGTTGCAATTTGGTCCTCCAGCTGTTCCTTTTTTGTACCTTTAACTTTTCCAGCCTCTTATTGCCCCTGTCCCAACTTTTTTGAGATGTGTTACTGTCATGAAGTTTCAAATGAGCCAATATTTGGCATGAAATTTCAAAATGTCTCACATTCGACATTTGATATGTTGTCTATGTTCTATTGTGAATACAATATCAGTTTTTGAGATTTGTAAATTATTACATTGCGTTTTTATTTACAATTTGTACTTTGTCCCAACTTTTTTGGAATCGGGGTTGTAACATAATTGACAAATTTTATTACGGAGACCTAAAACTGAGCCACCACTGAGCAGAAACCATTAGGAATAACACATTCCATCCATTATACTATCGTTACAGACCAGTAGAAACACCTGTAAATCCATTAGGAACCACTAGAAATCTAGAGTGGTTTTAATGATTGTCAGCAAGGACTAGAACGTTTTAAGATATTGATTTTAGTCTCAAAGTAAATACAATATGCCAGTTTTATATTTTCTTTTTAAAAAATGCTTTTTGGATAAAACATTTCACATCGATAAAATGACAAATAACGATATCCCATTTTTAGCCAAAACAAACAAACAAAAAAACCCTAACTCAGAATTTGACCTTAATACAGTTTACAGTAATGAATTTGCTGAAGCATGTAATAATAAAAGGTTGAGGTTTCAAGCCCTTGTTTGTGTATTTAGCTCACATATGGAGCACATTCCCACATTACTCCTCCATGCACAAAGCCTGAATGTAATGCGATCACACGGAGTTAAATGTGGCTTCCTTACATGCTGTGCCTCTAATTATTGTCCTTAAGGAATTGGCTTTTTCCTCTTGTACCCTCCTCTACACAGATCTTTTTCTGTCTCCAACACACACACACACACACACACACACACACACACACACTCGAACCACTGAAGCCTTTAGATTTTGAGGGGGATCATGGAGCAGGGAATTTCACTGGCAGGTTGGTGAAGTGGAAAACTAATCTTGGATCATATTTACACGAGATTTACAACGTGTACTGACTCGCATCACTGCGGAGATGATTTTAGTTCCTTAATGTGGACAAACACCATTTCTGCATCTACTGTACCTGCTAAGCCAATAGTTCTCCACTGGAGATCGGATGCATGTGGTGTATTTACACCAGGCCCCTTTATGTAACTTTAGTTTCCTTGTTTGGCACCTAAACTTGAAGCGAACTTGTCATTCTGGACCAAATACCACTTTCTAGGTATTTCATACCAGAAGGTCCCCCTCCAGGGCGGCACGGTGGTGTAGTGGTTAGCGCTGTCGCCTCACAGCAAGAAGGTCCGGGTTCGAGCCCCGTGGCCGGCGAGGGCCTTTCTGTGCGGAGTTTGCATGTTCTCCCCGTGTCCGCGTGGGTTTCCTCCGGGTGCTCCGGTTTCCCCCACAGTCCAAAGACATCCAGGTTAGGTTAACTGGTGACTCTAAATTGACCGTAGGTGTGAATGTGAGTGTGAATGGTTGTCTGTGTCTATGTGTCAGCCCTGTGATGACCTGGCGACTTGTCCAGGGTGTACCCCGCCTTTCGCCCGTAGTCAGCTGGGATAGGCTCCAGCTTGCCTGCGACCCTGTAGAACAGGATAAAGCGGCTAGAGATAATGAGATGAGATGAGATGAGGTCCCCCCCATTATTGGTTTATATACATACATTTCATTTTCCTGATTTTTTTTTTTTAATCAAATGCAAGAGCAGATAAACCACAAGGTTTTACTTTCAGGAGCAGAGGAATGTAATTAATTAAACCAGCAACCACTTCCATTACAACACTGCTATTAAAGCCAAAACAACTTCCACATGAGGATGCTCAAGGTTAGCAGTACTCAACTCGCTGAATTCAAACCTGGCCTTGGCCTGAGAAGAGTTAGGCTTTGCATTTGTGATCTTGTTTCATTTTTGTGGATCCAAAAATAAATAAGTCTTTATCATGGAATGAATGAAATCATGTTATAACACATCCTTTGGTTATATAAGGGCATCATAGTTTGTTCGGTTTGTTTGGGGTGTTTTTTTGTTTTTGTTTTTCCTTCCCCCCATAAATCCAGAGAGATTAAAATGAGGATATGACAAGAGGAGGTTTCCAAACAACCCTTGCAAAAAATATGGTACACTTTTTTTAGTACTTTTTTTTTTTTTTTTTTAAGTGTACTCTTATTGTGTTGGGTAATGCTGTCTATACAAATCGTGTACTATCTTTACTTTTACGCCTGTTTCAGAATAATATGGACTTATTCCCAGAAATAGATTCAAGTACAGATTACAAAGTACTATTCTTTAAAAAAAAAAAAAAATCCTAGCCATTTTTCCAACCTTCACACACAGCCTGAGAAGATGCCTATTTATTAGTATACTTATCTCCATGTATTTAACAGTTATTCCATGAAATCTAGTTGTACATGAGCTGATAGCCGACGAGGCGCGTAGCACTGTGTTGGCTATAAGCCATGTACGATGAGATTGAGTGACATAACTGTTTTATTCTATCCACATTCACTGAATTTTGAGAAACTGAGCATTTTTTTTAAACATTTTTTGCAAATTCGATGAATAAAACTTTGTACAAAACGTCCGACAAAATCATTTCCGCTTAGAATGTAAACAAACCGGCGATGTGACAGTAGCAATTTGTGAAAAATGCGATAATAATAATAATTCTTGAAAAATAAAAAAGTTATGTTCTTACTGTCAAATATACTTTTATTCAATATTTTGTTGCTTTTTTTTATTTTGGGGGGTTTCGTTTCCGAGTAGAGTTATTATTTCATCCTCGGTTGGTTCGGCAACATGCTCCGCCAATTTCGTCGTCTTTTTTAGGGTTTTTTTGGTGGTTGGCAAAAGGTGCATTACTGCCACCGACTGGGCTGGAGTGTGGAACAGGAGATATTGGGCAGACTGTGGAACGGAATACTGTTGATTCGTTAGTTGAGGTCTTGGTAACTGACAGCATGAGGTTGTGATCTCAGATTCTGAGGTTGAAATGTGCATAGACCTGTGTCTGTTGCTTGCTGCTTGGGTGCAGGTCCTACCCGTGGCTAAAGGCACGGTCCCACAATACCGATAACTATAAATCGGTCCCCTGCAGTTTATGTGGTTGGCGGTCATACCATACCGATAACAATCCAGGCCTGGGTTTATCGGTATCGGTGAGAGAGCTTCTGGAGCAATTTTTTTTTTTCCAGGCCTGGACTTGATCTGATAAAACATCTGCCCAATCAGGTAATTGTTTAAACCAACAACCATGTATATTTATTTACCTGAGTGGTAGTACCAACTAATATTATAGTTGGGATAATAGTTGTGGTATGACTGCTCCAGACTGGAACTAAATTCAGGCATAAGTATAGTCATAGTTGTAGTTATAGTTATGGGTGTTGTGGGACTGGACCCTTAATTGTGTGAAATTTTATATTCAGGGGTGTGTTTACATTGGCTGGCTTGTGAACTTGACATCTATATCCTGTGAACTAAATATCTTGCCTTGTGTTTAGCACCTGATGGCATTGTAACTGTCATGGACTGGGTATTGTGTGTGTGTGTGAGGGGGTGTTTTCAATGAAAATTAGAAGGGCACTTTGAGAGCGCAGACCTCCACCAAGGCCAAATGCCGCAACATTAGCGAAAAAGAAGCAAAGTTCTTCAAGTGGTCCTGTGAGTCGGATCTGCTCTAAAGTTGATTGGGTTCTTATTTGGCCCATCCTACACCTTTCCACCAAGTTTCATGGAAATCAGGCTAGTAGTTTTTGCGTACTCCTGTAGTCAGACAAACCAACTGAATGCATAACCTCCTTGGTGGAGGTAATTAAACTGTGGCGACCAGCATAGTAACAGGAAACCCTAAATTTCAGAGTAGAGCCCTGCACTCCCGCGGGACCCGACGCAAAGCAGTGCGGCGCGGGACAAATTTTGAAAGCTCATTGCAGGCGCGGGCGGGAGGGGGAGTGCACAATGCGGGAGCGGGCGGGAGAGGTGATAAGCTGCAGTCCCGCTAACTAAAAACGTGTTTAAAATAAAATTTATAAATGATTAATTTATGTCCATCATATATAATTTGTGGTGGATATTTTATTTGGCATTAATAAAAACATTTTAAGATGCCTAATTTTGCGGATGTGGTCTAATCTCGCGTACGTTTCCGATTCCTTTCCGCTCTTCCGTGTTTGAGATCTCCGATCATGGCAGAAGAGCAGAGCTCCTCTAGTGAAGCTCACAGTGCTTCAGAAGTAAGTGCTGCTTTAAAAAGAGGTACATTTACCGTTAAAAAGTCAAGAGTCCTGAAATCAGACTTTTGGAAGTCGTTCTCACTCGTGTACGACGCAGAGGGAAATCAGCTGCCCTTTGCTTGTTGTGATAAGTGCCAAAAGGTTCTGACATACAACGGCCATAAATCAGGTACATCAGGCCTGAATCGCCATCTATGTACTGTCTTAAAAGGACAACAATTGTTGGAGTTTAGAGGGAACAACGCAAAAGTGACAGATGCGTTGAAGGCAAAGACCGTGGAGAAATGCGTTGATTTTGTTGCTGCGGACCTCCGCCCGTATGACAGCATCACTGGTCGGGGATTAGTTCAGTTAGCCCAACACTTAGGCTACGTTTACATTAGACCGTATCTGTCTCGTTTTCTTTGCGGATGCACTGTCCGTTTACATTAAACCACCTGGAAACGCCGGGAAACGGGAATCCGCCAGCGTCCACGTATTCAATCCAGATCGTGTCAGCTCCGGTGCTGTGTAAACATTGAGAATACGCGGATACGCTGTGCTGAGCTCTAGCTGGCGTCTCATTGGACAACGTCACTGTGACATCCACCTTCCTGATTCGCTGCCGTTGATCATGTGACGCGACTGCTGAAAAACGGCGCGGACTTCCGCCTTGTATCACCTTTCATTAAAGAGTATAAAAGTATGAAAATACTGCAAATACTGATGCAAATACTGCCCATTGTGTAGTTATGATTGTCTTTAGGCTTGCCATCCTTCCACTTGCAAGTACTAAGTGATATGCGCTGGGATCACACACACAGTGGCTCAGTCCCGAATCGTGGCTCGTGCACTTCACTCGCATGCTGTGTGAGCTGCGCAGGGCCGGAGTGCGCACCCTCCAGAGGGCACTCGCTGTTCAGGGCGGAATGATTGAGCGCAGGATGCCTGCGGAGCCGAGCGTATCCGTGTATTGGCGTTGCTATGTGCACGCAAATCATGTATTGGTGTTGCTGTGTGCACGCTAATCGTTTTAAAAACGTTAATCTGATGATCCGCTGATACGGTCTAATGTAAACATGGGCATAGTTGACACGGCAGCCACAATAGGCAGATTCGATGTGCGAGATATTCTTCCCCATCCAACAACTGTGTCACGTCATGTAGATGATAGGGCACTCAAATTTAGAAGAGCTGTTGTTGAGGACATGAACAATGACAAGAACTTTCATGAGAAATAACGCGAACGTCTGCATCATGCGGGATTTGCGGGCGGGAGCGGGACAAAATATGGCGGGCGGGACTGAAAATCATAATTCTTTGCGGGAGCGGACGGGAGCGGGACTGCACAATGCGGGAGCGGGCGGGAGCGGGACTGCACAATGCGGGAGCGGGACTGCACAATGCGGGAGCGGGACTGGAAATTCTGTCCCGCACAGACCTCTATTTCAGAGCACCCTCACTGAAAAGTCAAGCAACCCCTTAGCACCAGCAAAAGAAAACCTCTGGCGCTGCCTCCTGAATGTAATCAGTGCTGTTTTTATCCTGATGAAAAGTACAGTATTTGTAGAACATGCTGTCATTTTGTTTAAAGAAGCAACCGCAAAAAAAAGTGCTTTCACGTATTCTTTGTTTGATGGACAGCCTGGAAATAACCAAAATCCTCTGAATTTTCAACACACCAGCTATTCAGATGTTCGTGTCATGGCATTTCTCAGAAAACATCTGATGAAGCATAAACAAGAATTTTTTTTTTTTTAAAGACATCTCTGCAACAACCTCATTTAATTTTAGACTCTGTTGTGCCATTTCCACTTACACTCACAGAGCTCAGCTCAGCTGTATGTCTGACTCGAAAGCAAAAGGTGACGCAACAGAAATGCAGAGTTCAGTGTGGAACCCAAACCTCAACCACAGGATATAACCATCATGTAGCTTTTTTTTTTTTTCCTCCATACTGGAAATCAGCAAAGTAACAAGTTCAGCTATTTCTGTGAAGGGGATTTTTGTCAGTGTGGTTTATTTTGCCCACGGTGAGGGATTCTTTATAAAGCCAAAGCAGCAAGATAATTATGAATCGTACGTGCTGGTTTTTATGAAGAATTAGCTCTTACATTTGATGCTAGTAAAGCAGTTTCAGATTAACACTAGTACATACAAAACAAAAACCTGCTCAGGAAACGGATTTGGATCCCAGCTGAGTGTCTGCAAATTATCGAGAGGACCATAATTTGTTTTTGTCCTCAGGTCAGGTCCAAGTGCTTTTAGTTTCTTATTGTCTGTGTGAGGGTGTTTGAGAGACGGCGAGTGTCAGAGCTGGCTGTTTACAGTCATCGTACTGTCCAGGGGCGCCAGCAACCAGGCTTGACCTCCTCTTACACACTCCTGGCTAAGTACAGCACACTTCCCCACGCCTGATAGTTGCACAATGGCAGGAACCTCAGGCCAGAACAAAGGCTCTTAAAACTCTGACTGATTTCCTGCTGCCGGCGGCTGGAGTGGGAGCTCCCGTGCAGGGCTATCTGGGGACAGGGATTATTTTCAATCCCTTTCGACAATTAACAAATCGTAAAAAAGCCCCCCGACTGGCACAGAGCTTAGTTTGGCCTCCAGGCAGTGCAGAAATTGTTTTTTGGGGGAAAAAAACAAAGAATGGTGAATGAATGGACACCAGTTTTATTTCCTCTCACTCCGTAGGTTTCTCTCTGTCTCACTCTCCAGCTTGCACACGCTGAAGTTATTAGACTCCGCAGCCGGAAGATGTGTGTATGCTGTAGTCCAAACAGTCTGTGTCGGGTTAACAGTGGAAATTGAAATGGTGGGTCGAATGGTTTCTGCTACAAACAAAAACTCTTCAGCTGTTGGACAACTGGGATATGGTGTTTTGGCAAACAGTTCTACATGTGGAGCAGCTGGGCTACTGTTTATATTCGGTCATTTTGACCAAATGTTTAAACAGTTTGACATCAAATTGCTTGTTAATGTTAGTGACAGGGCCATTGACAGCTTTGGCTGGGCCCGGGACAAAATAATCTGAGTGGCCCCCCCCCCCCCCCCCCCCCACACACACACACACACACACACACATACGCGCGCACGCACATCGCCACATAGCAACCACCCACACCCAACCCCTCTTTTCACAGTCTCCATTCACTCCAACCCTTAAATAATAGGTATTCCAAGCCCATTATAACAGTCAACCATTTTATTTCAACATATTTACAGTTTGAACATTTCCTTAGTCTGCAACTATTCAGGTGCGAAATGCAATGCGCCGGACTTTTGCTGTGGCAAAGTCGTCAATAAGGTAATTGAAGTCCAGCTTCTTTGCAAGTTCGCGCTCTATAGAGAGCATAGCCAGCCCATTGAGCCTCTCCTGTGACATGTTTGAGCGCAGGTAGTTGATAAACCAAAATGATTGTTTACGGGATGGAACTGGGCCTCAATGAGAACAGAGTTATGGCTTTCCCGAAATCTGAACATAGAAGCATCACCACTAGTGATGTGTACAGTGAGTTTTTCAGTGTATTTTTTTTGTCTTGTTTTTCATAAACGTCCTTTCCGTACTCGATTTAGAATGTTACAAAAAAAAATGGACACCCTCCCAACCACGTAACATTAGCCTATCTGACCTGGGGGCTGACACGTTTATTACGGATAAACCAAAAGGATTACAACGTTCCCTGGATATAGAACTGGACCGAGAAGATTTCAAAATCTTAACGTGTAAGCAACAACAATAAAACAGAGGTTGTTTTATTCATTTAGGGCTTATTAGGCTACTTTCATTAATTGCGCTTTTCATACAGGCCTATCATTTTTCACTTGAGCAAGGGAATTGTTTGAAGAGTATCCAGTCTAAGCGAAAGTTTAATGTTTTGCAACAGACTAACCTCAAAACACCCCATTTATAGCCCATTCGTTACATTAAACTCTATCTAGCTGGCAATTTCACATGCCGTCGTATCTACACGGGATGATTTCCAACAAAATAAGGTTTAATTAACAAGAGGCAGCGTTCCACGGGCTTTCAGCTAACCGGAGTCCAGCTCAGCGCAGCTCAGCAAGCGTGCCTAAAACATTTGGATATGATTGCGGGCCAATGTGCTATTCTTTGCTTGATTGAGATATATGCAACACAGTGTTATTAAACCGATATGTTTATGAAATAATTCAATGCCCTGTGCATTTCAGTGTTCACTCAGTGTACCCTGCTATCCCCTACTTTATAATTATGAATGGTGCGGCGCGCGTGCTGGGGTTACATTACGGGGCTGGAAAAAAAGTTATCTGTGTCTTACCTGGCTCAGCTGCCCCACTGCCTTCACCACCTGCTGCATCATCTGAATCTTTTCTAAAATATCTATGCAGTGAGCCCCTGAGGCTCTTGGGTTCTTCATCTCTTTTTCTCTTTTCTTTTCTTTGCTCCTGACTTGTGCATGTTGGCAAACGGGCTCGCACGCTTATTGTCGAAGCGTTATGATGGAATAGTGCCGTGTTATTTGGCGCCTTAATCAAAGACCAAACCATTTCTGCATTAGGGGTGGTAGGTGGGTTCTTGAATCTATTTTCGAAGACAATAAAGGCAAAAGAACCAGAAATCATTCATTGAATGCAAATATAGCACATTTTTCTCCCCCAAATCAACACATTTTGAAATGAAACAGAATGATGAATGGCATCTTCATGAGGGACCAGTTCTGGGCCCCCCCTCATGCCTGGGCCCGGGACAAAATACCCGGTTGTCCCCCCCTGTCGACGGCCCTGGTTAGTGATGTTGGATTTTGAAACCTACCGAGGCCACCTATAAACTTTTCTCATTGACTTCGTATTAATGAGAGATCCAGCGTAAAAGATAAAAGTAGTGCTTGATGCAAATTTTGTATTTGAAATTCCAGCATGCAGTGTAGTTTTATGACACAATTGCGCCAAGTTACAGCCAAGACTCCACTCAGGTAGTTCACGATACACAATATGGCAAGCTTGATGGCATTGGTGGTGGTTTTCGTATGAAAGGTGAAGCTTTGGAAGCTGATCTGTTTAAGCAGAGCTGAAAGGTGAGGAGGCGGGAGAGCCGGATAGACTAAAGGACTAAAGCACTGCCGCATCACTCTCTTTAGGTAGAGATTATGCAAGAGCTCATTCCCAATGCACCACCATCAGCAGGTAGATGAACAGCACTGTGGGGAATGTAGGCAACTGCTAAAGGAAATAAAAAAAAAAAAACTTGTGAATGAGTCAAAATCAGAATATAATGAGAAGGAAAAACGGCAGAGTGCATACCTCCGCTAAGCTACACAGTATCGGCGTCAAAATCAAATCACTTGAACCTACAGTAGGATAATACACCAAATGTCATCACAATCCGTTCATTACTTTTTGAGTTGCATCAGGAACAGGCAGAAAGAAAAATCCTGGATCTGTATCCATGTCTGGATTTGTATCAAAATCTAATCAGTTGTTCCTTGCCCCCATGGCTCACTTTCCTCAATTTTACCACAATTCGTTCACTACTTTTCGAGTTGCGTTTGGAACGAACACACAAATGGAGGCGAGCACATAACCTCCTCCAACAAAGTTGGCAGAGGTAACCAGAAAATAAATCCTTTGCCAATAAATACTTGGTGTTAATTATTCTATCCACGTTCACTGGATAAGAGCAATCGTGCACTCTGATTGGCTACTCTACTACAAGGATATCAGCTCGTATACCATGAGTAGAGAAAAACAAAATGGCGGAGCATGTTGCTGAACCAACCGAGGACGAGATAAAAACTCGGAAACAAAACCCCCCAAAATACAAAAAAAGCAACAAAATATGGAATAAAAGTATTTGATGGTAAGAACGTATCTTTTTTTTTTCAAGAATTATTGTAGTATTTTTCACAAATTGCTACTGTCATTTTGCCGTTTTTTTGTTTTTTTTTTTACATTCTAAGCAGAAATGATTTGTCGGACGTTTTGTACAAAGTTCTTATTTATCGAATGTGCAAAAATAAAAATGCTCTGTTTCTCAAAATCCAGTGAACGTGGATAGACAGTTATTCCACTCAATCTCGTCGTACACAGTTTATAGCTGACTCAGTGCTGTGCGTCTCGTCGGCTATCAGCTCATGTATGACTCGATTTCGTGGAATAACTGTTAATTATACGTAGTGATATGCAGGTCGGGGCGGCACGGTGGTGTAGTGGTTAGCACTGTCGCCTCACAGCAAGAAGGTCCAGGTTCGAGCCCCGTGGCCGGCGAGGGCCTTTCTGTGCGGAGTTTTCATGTTCTCCCCGTGTCCACGTGGGTTTCCTCCGGGTGCTCCGGTTTCCCCCACAGTCCAAAGACATGCAGGTTAGGTTAACTGGTGACTCTAAATTGACCGTAGGTGTAAATGTGAGTGTGAATCGTTGTCTGTGTCTATGTGTCAGCCCTGTGATGACCTGGCGACTTGTCCAGGGTGTACCCCGCCTTTCGCCCGTAGTCAGCTGGGATAGGCTCCAGCTTGCCTGCGACCCTGTAGAACAGGATAAAGCGGCTACAGATAATGAGATGAGATGAGATATGCAGGTCATTCAGGGAGGAAATAACTTTTAAACGCAAGTGTAAACTTGCACCAGTTTGATCACTAGAGAAACTTTCAGAAAATAGAGTACATTATTGTACTTTTAGGGGTATCTTTAGGAGTACAATAGCTTGTCACTGACCCTCTAAGGTATTTCTTTATACCCTTTAGATACTGCTGTGTGTGTGTGCTTGCACACAGTGTGTGTGATGCGTCAGTGCGTTAGTATTGTGGTAGAAGTGCTTGTAGGTAGTGCATGTTGCATGCTGTATGTCGTGTGCTGCTCCTGCTTGCTTCTCTCTGCTTACAGCTAGTGCCGCCAGCTAGCCTCCTTCGGGGGGTGAAAGGAGGAGCCGAGTGCGTAAGTCTCCTCCTGCTGGTACACAGCCTCTCTGCCACCAAGACTCCTGTAGCACCTCCTCGTGGTGCCACACGGTTACTGAGACCTCGCGGACTCAGGCTAAAATGTAGGGGATCTCGGAGCAGCAGTGGGCCCCAGAGGCGCGACGTGCAGGCGCACCGGTGTGTGGACACGCCCTGGCGTCCGCCAACCACTGCCCCACCTATGGGTTAAATAGTACCCCGTTGCCTTGTAGGTATCCTCTGGAATGGAATAAGGCTAAGGGAGCAAACCCTGACAGAAAACCCAGCTTGGACTCAGTTAGGCAGCTCAGTGTGTGAAGCACTGTCCTGGCAACTCCTGCAGCCGAACTGACGCTGAATGTATTGGTTAACCATTCCTTTGGATCACGCCAGCAAGGCAGAGAGGGGAGCCCTGTTGCCTGGGCAACACAGGGTTTCCATAAATCGAGATACTGCTTGGGAACATTTAGGAGCTTTAGGTCCTGTAATGAGCCCTAGAGGGTACATTTAGTGGAAATTGTACCTTGAGAGACAGAAATGGACTCCTACTGTACCCCTGTTTCCGACAGGGCAGTACAAATAGGCCATGCCTACTTCAGAACCAACAGATACTGGTCATTATTTGTGTAGAAAATGTTCCCATACATGGAATGTGTGCTGAAAACTTAAAATATTTTTTATAATATATTAGAATATAGAAATGAAAAAATGTGTATATATACATGCATATTAGAATTCATGAGACATAAGATCGGGCGGCACGGTAGTGTAGTGGTTAGCGCTGTCGCCTCACAGCAAGAAGGTCCGGGTTCGAGCCCCGTGGCCGGCGAGGGCCTTTCTGTGCGGAGTTTGCATGTTCTCCCCATGTCCGCGTGGGTTTCCTCCGGGTGCTCCGGTTTCCCCCACAGTCCAAAGACATGCAGGTTAGGTTAACTGGTGACTCTAAATTGAGCGTAGGTGTGAATGTGAGTGTGAATGGTTGTCTGTGTCTATGTGTCGGCCCTGTGATGACCTGGCGACTTGTCCAGGGTGTACCCCGCCTTTCGCCCGTAGTCCGCTGGGATAGGCTCCAGCTTGCCTGCGACCCTGTAGAACAGGATAAAGCGGCTACAGATAATGAGATGAGAGATGAGATCAGTCTATTACCCCTTTTCCACCAAATCAGTTCCAGGGCTAGTTCGGGGCCAGTGCTGGGGCTGATTCACAACTCATTCAACTTGCGAGCCAGCTGAGAACCAGTTTGCTTTTCCATAGCTTGTGTATACGTCAGTTACGTCGCTGCGTTT
Source organism: Neoarius graeffei (assembly GCF_027579695.1). NCBI lineage: Eukaryota > Metazoa > Chordata > Actinopteri > Siluriformes > Ariidae > Neoarius > Neoarius graeffei. The sequence continues at coordinate 12,796,864 of NC_083594.1, forward strand.
GCATAAACCTTGGCGCGAATATCGAAGCAACAACATGGAGAAGAAGAAGCAGCAACAACAACAATAATGGATGACTTTGTGTTTGTACAGCTGCTGGTTCTCGTCGCTTAAAAATGGCGACCTTTTGTGTTCTTGCAATTGTTGTTGGTCTTAACAACTCCGCCCCTGCCCAGCAAAGAGCCGGTGCTAGCCTGGAACCGGTTTTTCTGGCCCCAGAGCCGGTTCTTTGTCAGTGGAAACAGAAAACCCGGTTCCAAACTAAGCACTGGGCCTAAACCAGCCCTGGAACTAATTTGGTGGAAAAGGGGCATATGAAGTCGATGGGTGGGGTGTGAAACCCCGCCCACTTTCTGAAATTGGGCTGGAAAAGTGTTAAACAAAAAAAAAAAAACACCCACCACCACCCAGGTAAACTACAATACTAGAAATTAAAAAAATAAATAAATGAATCCTACTTATGGTTATAACGCTCATAAATTCTACTGTGTTATTTATGACCGTTATTAGTTTTATCGACACACACACACCAAAAAAATGATCCTAAGGAAATCTCATCTCATTATCTGTAGCCGCTTTATCCTGTTCTACAGGGTCGCAGGCAAGCTGGAGCCTATCCCAGCTGACTACGGGCGAAAGGCGGGGTACACCCTGGACAAGTCGCCAGGTCATCACAGGGCTGACACATAGACACAGACAACCATTCACACTCACATTCACACCTACGGTCAATTTAGAGTCACCAGTTAACCTAACCTGCATGTCTTTGGACTGTGGGGGAAACCGGAGCACCCGGAGGAAACCCACGCGGACACGGGGAGAACATGCAAACTCCGCACAGAAAGGCCCTCGCCGGCCACGGGGCTCGAACCCGGACCTTCTTGCTGTGAGGCGACAGCGCTAACCACTACACCACTGTGCCACCCTCCTAAGGAAATATTTATGGTAATTTTAGGACGCTTGTCATCATTTCAGCCAGAGAATTTTTTAACATAGTTACTGGGAGACCAAATGGTCTCCCAGTGGCCAGATCTGGTCTCCTAGTCAATGCCAAACCAGCTTCACTGGGAGACCAAATTTTAAACCAAGTTATGTCTGATCATTTGGTTCAATCAGTTGCAATTAATTAACCAAGGACCATGTAAGTATACATTTAACAAGGAAAACGAAGATCTATGTTATAAGATATACACACAAGATCATGTTGGTTAAGAAAAACAAAGCTAAAATTTGGTTACTGAGATGGCTGATGTCAGAATCCGATGTGTAACTCTGAGTGTCTTTGGCATAACATTTGTGCTTGGTAATTGCTCTTGATAGCTGTGTAGTCACTGTTTGTCTGTATGGTGATTGGTGAACCATTTTGCATCACAGAATATGCCACAGCGGTGCAGCCGCATGGACTCTGGGGCCTGTGATTCACGGGCGATTGCTCTAAGACAACGAGGGAGGCTCAGCCTCCTCTAAAAATGATGAACATCGTGTAGGATGAATTGCGCTAGGCTTATGTTATAGCCGACCTTATAACATTGCTATTTCAGATCCAGAATCATAGAAATATATGTGCTCAACCCACTACAGTGCGAAATCATTCCCTTATAACTTTCCCCAGTTCGCCTAATGTGTGCGTGAGTTTTTCCCCCTCGTGACAGCGCGATGCAGCCCAGCCTCAGTGGATTGGGAGCTATGTGCTTGTCAATCTCAAAATGCAAGACGATTATTGGACAAATACTGTGAAAACGCCAGCCCACGGAGTCTCACGGACTCCCAGCCTCAGTGGACTTCAACGGCATTTGGGAGCTCTGCGCTTTTCAATCTCAAAATGCAAGATGGTTATTGGACAAATACTGCGAAAATGCCCGCCCACGGACTCCCAGCCTCACATGGGAGGGATATGGCAGTTTCTGCGAGGAGACTGGTGATTGGTGAAAGCGGCCGGATATTTTCTTTGATTGACAGCTCGTTTCAACTATAGACAGGCAGCGGACAGTGTTGCCAGATTGGGCGATTTCCCGCCCAATTGGGCAGTTTTAAGTGCATTTTGGCGGGTTTTGAACATATTTTGGGCTGGATAACGTCAGCAGTATCTGGCAACATCAGTTCAGTCCCATGCGGATTCGCAAGTGGTGTGGTGTATTGTAAGAGATCGGCTTACATTTCGATTTCATTCATTACATACGGTTTCTACCAGCTTTTTTAGTTTGTATATATTTTCATTGTAAATAAAGTGTAAATATAGTGTTGTCAAGTTTGCTATCTTAGTTCCAGAAATGTCGTTTATTTGAGTGACTGAACTTGAACTTGAGGGGGCTAGTCAGCTAGCAAGAAAGCTGCGCACGGATGCCAAGCATTGCTGATTTAATTTTGGCGAAGCCATTTGCCAGTCTTCCTTTCGAGGAAAAAATTAAAATTAAAGAGCAGGGTAGACCAACGCCTCAAATTGACTTGGTGAAAAAGGTAGGGAATAATACTCGTTCCTTTCAGCTCTCCTGGTACGAGAAAGTGAATTGGCTAACAGCAAGTGACCCACATCAACAACAGTAAATAGGCTACTTTAGTAATATATCATGGATGGACCAAAAATATAGAATCTATTTAAAATGTTTATGCTGGGGCGGCACGGTGGTGTAGTGGTTAGCGCTGTCGCCTCACAGCAAGAAGGTCCTGGGTTTGAGCCCCGGGGCCGGCGAGGGCCTTTCTGTGTGGAGTTTGCATGTTCTCCCCGTGTCCGCGTGGGTTTCCTCCGGGTGCTCCGGTTTCCCCCACAGTCCAAAGACATGCAGGTTAGGTTAACTGGTGGCTCTAAATTGACCGTAGGTGTGAATGTGAGTGTGAATGGTGTGAATTGGACATATAGGCTAATGGGCCAAAAGAACCTGTTATTTCACAGTTTGTGACCCTGCCAACAATCAGCCAGATCAGAGGCAAGAGTATGGGCAAAACTGATGTGTTTTTTTTCTTTTAAAATCTGGAAATATCGTACCCGACCAGCCTCCCCTGTTTGAAAGACTACCAGCCGCCACTGTTGTGATTGTATTGCCCAGACCAGTTGGTCTCCTAGTGGAAAATCCTTAAAAAACGCTCTGATTTCAGCGCTGTACAGATGTTGCGCTGTACAGATGTTTGTGCTGCACTGACTCCAGCGAGCGGCGGCGCGCTCGTGCACCCACGAGGAGGAGTTTTTAACCGCTCGCGCGCGCTCCCTCTTTCTCACGCACGCGCTCCGGCTCTCGCGCTCTCCCTCCCTGCAGTCAGTCATACAGTGCAGTCGCGAGCGGCGGGTTGCGGCAGCGCGCGCGTGATGCTCTCGTGGCCGGTGTGCGCGCACAGGAGCGCTGCGATCCCTCGCGCCGAGTAGAGCTGGCGGGCACCGTGGCTGCAAGGGCGGCTTGCGACTATCCTCAAACTCATCCTCAACCTCATCCTCATCCAGGCGCGGTAACCGAGAGCGACAGCATGGTGGCTAAGGATTACCCGTTCTACCTGGTGGTGAAGAGAACCAACTGCGCGCTCGAGGTGCAGACGGTGAGCAGCGCGAGCAAAGAAGCCGAGGTGGGCTTTAGTTCATTCAGAAAAATAATGGACATGCGCGCGACATTTATTCATTTATTAATGGAATCTCAGCAGCATGTTCGTGCACATGCGCGTTCTGCATTGCATAAATCTTTATGTATTCATGCACGAGAATGATTTCTGATTGGTGCTCAGATCTGATGCATTATTATGTTTGACAGGCTCACACTAAGTATGAAGTCTCTCATGCCTGTATGAGCCTGTGGCAGATTATTTATTTTTTTATTTTTTTTTCCATCTGGGACTGAGGTTTACAGCTGAGTTTGGGGTCACCCAGACAATTTTGTGTTTTCCATGAAAAGTCACACTTTTATTTCCCACCCTAAGTTGTAAAATGAATAGAAAATATCTCATCTCATCTGTAGCCGCTTTATCCTTCTACAGGGTCGCAGGCAAGCTGGAGCCTATCCCAGCTGACTACGGGCGAAAGGCGGGGTACACCCTGGACAAGTCGCCAGGTCATCACAGGGCTGACACATAGACACAGACAACCATTCACACCTACGGTCAATTTAGAGTCACCAGTTAACCTAACCTGCATGTCTTTGGACTGTGGGGGAAACCGGAGCACCCGGAGGAAACCCACGGGGAGAACATGCAAACTCCACACAGAAAGGCCCTCGCCGGCCCCGGGGCTCGAACCCAGGACCTTCTTGCTGTGAGGCGACAGCGCTAACCACTACACCACCGTGCCGCCCCCTCCAGAAACTCAATCTGCTCAAAGGAAGGTCAGTTTTATAGCTTCTCTAAAGAGCTCAACTGTTTTCAGCTGTGCTAACATGATTGTACAAGGGTTTTCTAATCATCCATTAGCCTTCTGAGGCAATGAGCAAACACATTGTACCATTAGAACACTGGAGTGAGAGTTGCTGGAAATGGGCCTCTATACACCTATGGAGATATTGCACCAAAAACCAGACATTTGCAGCTAGAATAGTCATTTACCACATTAGCAATGTATAGAGTGGATTTCTGATTAGTTTAAACTAAAGTGATCATCATTGAAAAGAACAGTGCTTTTCTTTCAAAAATAAGGACATTTCAAAGCGACCCCAAACTTTTGAACGGTAGTGTATACCACATACTGTGTTTTCTACAAGTTTCTCCTGAAGTCAATATCTCAACATCTCTCATGCTCGGAGCATGTCATGGACAATCCATCCGTCAATTGATTGATTGGTTGATTGATTGGGCAAATCAATCATGGTGCCTGATTATTGATCAGTCACAAAGGTGTCACAAAAGTCAGGTCCAGATCATCCAGTGTGATAAGGTCAACAAAGACCAGTCAGAGGAAAAGAGCTTTGTTTTCTGCTTTGGCACGTATTTTTCCTGAATGTTAACGGGAAAGCAAAACCAGCATTCAGATTGAAGCCCGACTCGGACGTGTGCGTGTGGTTTTGTAGATGAATACAGCTGGTGCATAAGGCAGTTACTGTGAGTTTGTCATTAGATCACTTCAGAGTGCGCCGACGGAGGCCTTCACAGGGGGATCGCCCTCTGATCGCCGGATCACTTTACACTGAAGAGTGGGCCTGCCACTAAAGAACGGGTTGTAAACTTTTCAAAGGCAAGCTGCGTGTTGCAGTCATATCAAACTTACAACCTACAGTGTCATCATCTAGTTTAAAGGCTTGAAAAAGTCACATCAGCATTTGATCTTTGTGTTAAAAGCCGCGCGCGTTTTCACACAATCCGACATCCACATCTAGATAGGTGACCATTTCCTGCCAAGAATCAGAAGTACTATTAGTTTGAGTTCAAACTCAAACAAAAACCCTAGAGTTTTAGTCTGCGATATTTTCTTGTTCCGAGAAACCTCAAAACCTTCCATCCTTGGAAATGTTACCTCTTTACCTCAAAGCGCTGACACTCGAGACTCCTTTCATAAATACTAAACGAACAACATCTCACAGAAAACATCACCGTATCAACAACTGTTCTTTAAAATCTGTTTACGTGTCGAGTCCGATCTCGAAGTCTCTGTGAATTAGTGGTCCAACCAGAATCGAGAATTCGGCAGCACTGTGCTTGGACTGTAATCCACCTGGGACAGGATCTTGGACGTACGTTTGTGCCAAATATGTTGTGAGTCATGGCATGTTGTTGTGTACCACAGTGACGATACACCTCCTCAGGGTGATGACTGTGCAGAGAGCTATTCATACATACATGCATGCATTTGTTCAGTTCCCTCAAGTGTTCATCCCTTACAGAATTAGATCTGTTCACCGTATCGCAACTAGGGAAGCCACGAATCTCAATATAGCCTCGGCTGAAACTTCTCAGTAAACAGACTTCCTCATTACCCAGCACTGGAAGCTGTTTCATCTATTCAGGCGCTTGAGTAAATGGAGCTCTTCACTGTAAATTATGCTTGACTGAAAGTCCTCGTTGTCAGCTGTTGATGTATATGCGTCATGATGATCTCTTTATCTCTCGCACATATGTTTGAAAGTAAAAGTTTGTTCCTGGTCATTGGCTAATAGTAGTTTTGGTAGAGTTCCACCCAGCTGCTGTGATGATTCATCTGTTCCCACACAGAGCTAAACTCCCTCTTTTAGCAGAAAAAAGAGCCTGGTTCAAATCAGTCGTCTTCCCCGAGTTGAAGCTTTCATGTTAATAGAAGCACTGCCAGGCCAAACCTCTCGTGAAAACACATATGGTAGCCTGTCTGTGATCCATAGAACCACACGGAATGCTTTCGAACCCCAATCGTGCGCCAAGCTACTGCTTTGTTTGACTTTTTTTTGTGGACGTATTAGTCAAATGCTTTTCAAGGCACAAGTCCGGTTTGACCACACGCACAATAATCCGAGGTGTACTTTGGTTGCGGGGAGTTTTATGGTGGGTATTAAAACTCCAGTCCGGCCAGCATTCCACAAGTGTCCTGCTGCGGAAGAGTTACTGCATGCTCGTAAGGCTTTAGTCACCCCGGTTGTTTTTGTGTTCTCGGTTGTATATAGAAAACTTGCCTTGTGGTCATGCTGCACTGGTAAATTGACCAGAATAAGAACCTACAATTTGTTGCAGGTTTCTTTCGAACTTCAGGACGAATCCTGTGTTAGCACTAGCAATGTTTTTTACACGTAGGTGTTAGACCGAGCACGGCAAAACCTATAACTTTTGAGTCGTCTTAGCTTATCCTATCATGACCTCTCGTTAAATGTGTATAGAGACATTACAAGCTTTATTTCTCTTTTTTTTTTCTTTGCAATGTTGAAGCCAGTGGTGAGTGTATGGAGCTAGAAGTTAGCAAGAATCACTAATCTGCTATCTACTCCATTGGGTCGTCACAGAGACGCGGTCACAAGTGACAACAGCAGCAGTCAGTACAAGAGATAAATTTTAAAAGCAAGCAGCTTTTAAGAATATAGAAAGGCCAAACATTAGTGGAACCGTTTCTTAGTAATTAGCAGTTCCTCAGCCCTGTGATGACCTGGGGAGTAATCTTCAACTCAAAGCCTTCGTGAAAACCTCTTGAAAAATATAAACGTCTAATTAAACATTTATAATGAATAATCTTTGATTTACTGAGATTCTGATGAATAGTAAATTTTTTTTGGGAACTGGTGTGTGTGGGAGTGCGTGTGTGTGGGGTTGAGGTAACATTTAATGACTCAGATGAATTGCTTCACAATGGGGTATCCTGAGTACAGCAAGCACTCTGTTCTATTTTAGGAACCCAGTTTGTATCTGAGCAATCTCTACATCACCCCGATGAAAGTAAAGTATCAGTCAGACAGGAAAAGCATGACATGTTTCTGATGAGTGGAAAAACGCAGATCGTGTGTGCTTCATGATCTCATCCTTCAAACTTAACCCATCCCCCTTTTTCAATCATCAAATGATCTAATTTTTTTGAAAGTTATTCAAAACACGGAGGAAATATTCTATAGCCAGGATCATAGGCCAGGCCGGATGAGCTTATGCGATCACGTGTCGTCGTCTGTCCACAATTTACAAAAATCACTACTACTCCGACAGGATTGATCAGGTTTTGATCAAACTCGCATATAATGTTCCTCAGGTGGGTGTGCATAAAAGTTGTCAAGACGGTGGCACCATCTGTCATATTGATGATTTTATGAGCGTTTGAAAATTTTGAGTGACTCGTCACATTAAACGCTACTCTACTCTTCGTAAACTGCTGGGACGTTTTCACTGAAACTCATCCAGAAGACTCTAAAGACATATTCCAACAAGAATTGTTCACCAGCTGGCGCCACCTGCCATGGATGTGGCTACAGAGGGGTCATGTGCAATTTCATGAAAATCGCTACCCCTTCTACAGGAGTGATCAGATTTTGATCAAACTCGTATGGAATGTTCCCCAGGTCGGTGTGCATAAAAGTTGTCAAGATGATGGCGTCACCTGTCATGTTTACGATTTTATGGGTGTCTGAAAATTTTGAGTGACTCGTCACATTAAACGCTACTCTACTCTTCGTAAACTGGTGGGACGTTTTCACTGAAACTCATCCAGAAGACTCTAAAGACGTATTCCAACAAGAATTGTTCACCAGATGGCGCCACCTGCCATGGATGCAGCTACACAGGGGTCATATACAATTTCACGAAAATCGCTACTCCTCCCACAGGATAGATTGGATTTCAAGCTCGCACACAACAATGGTGGCTGGTATGAGCTCCAGCCTCATTGAGGCTGTTTGTTTTGTTTTTGTCGTCAAATCTATTTGCATGTTAATTTAAAGCATGTGCTGAATCTCACGAAATCAGTTTGTATTGAAAAAAGCAAGTGTTATTGTGTCATGTACGACAGCGCTGATGAATTCTCGAATCTGATTAGTCAGAAGGTGTGGTGATTAGTTTTCTAGAACAGGGACTCGTAGAGGTTTCAGCCGCAAGGCAAATTGTAGTATTATCATTTCTGTAGTAACGGCACATTCGCTTGGATTTCGACACTGAACAGTTTGCATAATCTTACGGTTACAAATGAACAGGTTATAACTGTGGACCATGTTAGGATACGATTGCTTAGACTTTATGGAAAGAGTCTCCGTTGTCAGTGTCTCACGATCAGTATGTTTTCCGCTGTTTTTTATGTTTTCTTTCTCCCTAAGCGAAAAAATCGAGACTGTTGACGGATCGAGTGTTTGTAGCTACTGTAATCTTAGTGATAACAGGAAGTGAAAATCGAGTCCATGAATAATCGACTTTCTTCATATTGCATTTTCATAGAATCTGGATTTCTAGGTAAAAGTTTGTCCCTGTATCTTCTGCATTTAAAGTAGAACTTTTTGGTCCTTGTAAAAAAAAATTTAACGTCAGTTTAAGGTTTAAAGTCTTTCTAAAGGTGTACTTCCTACCACAGTGCCTCTTGGTTGAACAGCTCATTAGGGAAGCTGGAATTTCTGATTAAGTCTGTGGCTCTGTGTGGAATCCACTCTCCCTGTTTTAATGTGGAAGATAAGGATTCCAGCGTTGACCCTCACCGTGGATGCAGGGTTAGGTATGAAGGTGCTGCTCAGATTTATTTATTTATTTAAAAATTATTTTTAAGTATGTCTACTGATTAGCTATGCTCACATTATAACAGACCTTTCCATGTGACATGATGTTCAGTACTGGAAATTATTTCTCCTAGTAGTTGTGATAAGCTACAAACGATGGATGTGGTTTTCTCACAGGAGGATAACGCACATGATGAAACGTATATGGGTCTGTCTCAGAAACTGGGTCCCCCACTAAATATACTCCAGTCAGTAAACTCTACGGTTTTGAATGGTGATGATGGTTTTAATTTGAAATAAAATGATGAAAGAAATAATACAATTAAAACTAAATCTTTGATGTGAATTCTCTATTCAGAATTTGGCAAAAATTTCTGCAAATTTGTGGAAAAATGGCGGCTTGATCTGGGACATGATAAATGGTTGACTACGTCGCGTTCCCTTAAAAAGGTTGTAGTCCACTGAAAAGTCTACAGTTATCACTAATTGTATTTTAAGTTGCAACTTTATACACCTAAGGATTGGTGCGCTCACAGAATAATCATAACCGTAATAAAACATCACGCAAAATATTTGATCACCGTTGTAACTCCATTTTCCGCAAACCCAAAACCAATACGATCGTGTGTTTTGATCTAAACGGAAAGCCTCGGTCAAGGTCACTACCTCACCAAAAGTAGTAACTTAAAATCACTACGCCATATAAAAATTTAGTTACAAATCTGCGATTTTGTTTTTTAAAACGAAAGCTGAAAGTTAGGTATAGAATATGTTTCTTACAGAATATGTTACGATGGTAGCTGGTCTTGTATGAATTTCTGAGCTATAAAATGAGTTGTGGTCTATTTTTTTACCGTAGCGTGTTATTTGTGTGCGGGGAAGGACACACATTAACAATTTGCATGTGTAGAATGGAATTTTCCACTCCAACAGTTAGAAGTTGATCGTGCTTCCATTTGCGGTCTTTGTTATTTGTTATCTGTTCCAGTCAATGCTGACTTGCCTGCGGTTCCTGCCACTGCCGACTCGCCTGCCTCCACTCCTGTTGTTCCTGTCACTGCCTCCTTGTGTTTAAAGCCACTCTTTCACAGATTATAGGCGAAACTGATTGAAATTTCATATCAAGGAAAAAAATCGCATTTATTCTATATCTCAGTAGTTCTTTGTATCGGGGATGAGAGTTTTCCGCTTTTCATCGGATTTCTGCTTTTTCTGAGTAAAAAAACGACCTTTTTATATTATGCCAAATCTGTTGAGAATTTTTTTTTATTAATTGAGGAGAGTTGGGGTATGTTCCTTCATGCTGTTCAAACTTAATTAACTCCAACGATGTTTATGCATTATTTGTAAGTCACCATCTTTAGTCTCGTTTAATCTCGTTGAATGTGGTGTAAAATTCGTGTTATCGACGTTTGTTATTGGTCAAAACATCGATGTTGAGACCATAATAGCCAATCAAAACAGTTTTTACAAAGACACCCACATCCGTTTTCTGTGATCAAAACTTGCACATGTTCGTGAGCTGCATATCAAAAATACGTTCCTCTAATCGGCGTTTTTTTTTCCTCAAGATGACAAATACTGTTGACAGGCGAGATGAAGCAAAGGTACGTGAAATTGATGCTGGTATAAAAAAACAAGTTTAGCAAAGCAAAAGGAAAGCAAGAGAGGAGTGTGAGAGAGAGCAGAAGAGAGCCAGGTTAGAGCATGTAAAAACACAGGAGGAGCTGGCTAATGAAAGAAAAAGGAAAAAGAGAGGACTGATGAGCTTTTGGCTTTGGCCAAGAAGCTGAAGAAGTCGTCTAAAAATGATCAAATGAAAATTTGTTTCAAAAATAACTGGGAACTATAAATAACTTTTAACTGTAAAAAGTGTAAATAGACATTTTTCCTTTTGAAGAAAACATACAAGTGATGTGGACAATAAGATGAAGACAGTCCCCATAAAATATTCGTTTGTTTGATTCAATACATTGAATATATGATAATTTGAATTATAGCTGACAGTGTTGATAACTATATAACTATAAAGTTTAAATAGGCATTGTGAAGAAATCATATACAAGTAATGTGGACATTCGGAAAAGGTCAGTCTCCATAAGATATGAGTGTTTTTATTTAATTCAGTATATTGAATATATGAAAATTTGAATTATTAATGGAAATGTATATAACTATGAATTTTAATGGACTTTTTTTTTAGAAAAACAAGTGATGTTGACGGGTGGCACGGTGGTGTAGTGGTTAGCGCTGTCGCCTCACAGCAAGAAGGTCCGGGTTCGAGCCCCGTAGCCGGCGAGGGCCTTTCTGTGCGGAGTTTGCATGTTCTCCCCGTGTCCGCGTGGGTTTCCTCCGGGTGCTCCGGTTTCCCCCACAGTCCAAAGACATGCAGGTTAGGTTAACTGGTGACTCTAAATTGACCGTAGGTGTGAATGTGAGTGTGAATGGTTGTCTGTGTCTATGGCCCTGTTTACATTATGTAGAATCAGCGGATCATCAGATTAACGTTTTTAAAACGATTCGCGTACACACACAAATAGCAGGAAGTGAAGTCCGCGCCGTTTTTCAGCAGTCGCGTCACATGACCAACGTGGCATGACCAACGCCAGCGAATCAGGAAGGTGGATGTCAGTGATGTCCAATGACGACGTCAGCTAGAGCTCAGCACTGCGTATCCTCGTTCCTCAATGTTTACACAGCACCGGATCAGATACGTACTGGGTTGAATACGTGGGCCCTGGCGGATTCAAATTTTTCCGCCTGTGGAGTCGTTTCCCGGCGTTTTAATGTGCACGGACAGTGCATCCGCAACGAAAACGATACGGATACGGTCTAATGTAAACACCACCTAAGTGTCAGCCCTGTGATGACCTGGCGACTTGTCCAGGGTGTACCCCGCCTTTCGCCTGTAGTCAGCTGGGATAGGCTCCAGCTCACCTGCGACCCTGTAGAACAGGATAAAGCGGCTACAGATGATGAGATGAGAAGTGATGTTGACAATGAGTAATAACCAGTCCCCATAAAATGTAGATATTATTTTGAATTAATGCAATACACATTGATTTTGATACATATTGTTCTATGTAATAGTGTTTTTATTTCAATAAATATGAAAATAGGCATCAGGTGTTTTCATTAACTACAGCTCAGATTGCAGGAAGTAAGGTGTGTAAGGTCTCATTTTGAAAAAAATTTCCCCGGGGGGTGTTCCCCGGACCCGCCTTATTACTTCGGGCGCGGACATTTTACAGATTTCCTGCTTTTTTCATCAGGATCCGCTCTCATCCCTGTTTGTATGTAATTGATCAGGATGAGAAAATGGATCGTTTTGACGGTATGCATTATTGAAAGGGTCATTTTTAACAGCATCACTGACGCTGCTTATATTTCACTGTCATTTTGTAAGCAAACAGTCCTATTTCGCCATATCAAATACCCAAAATGTATCACATTATTCATATTTAAGTGAATAATCAATTCAGTCGTCATAACTTGGCATTTTTAACCCAAGCAATCAAAAAGAGGAAATTTATTCAGTATTTTCACTCATCTGTGAAGGAGGGGCTTTAATTCTTCATGACGTAGTTATTTTATATGGAAATCAATTTTACAAAAGCATTTGAATTGTAATCAAAATATAATTTAACTTGAAGTTGTGAGAATGATTCCATTTTCATGCAGTGTGTAAATCTGCAACTTGTTCAGATGTGATATATCTTCACTGTAAAAAGAAACTAGTAAAGAAAAAACGTTTCCATGTTACAGTAGCGATGAAAAAGCAAATAATTGAATAAATCAATGGGATATTGTGTGACAGTTTCAAACTTTTGTCTGTGTATTACTATTATGCTAGTTGATAATTTAGTACAAAATAAGGGGTGTGTCTACATGACATCCTGCAGGCACAACAAAGTAAAGTTTAATAAAATGTATGATAACTGATGAACATTCGAAACTCATCTCATCTCATTATCTCTAGCCGCTTTATCCTGTTCTACAGGGTCGCAGGCGAGCTGGAGCCTATCCCAGCTGACTACGGGCGAAAGGCGGGGTACACCCTGGACAAGTCGCCAGGTCATCACAGGGCTGACACATAGACACAGACAACCATTCACACTCACATTCACACCTACGGTCAATTTAGAGTCACCAGTTAACCTAACCTGCATGTCTTTGGACTGTGGGGGAAACCGGAGCACCCGGAGGAAACCCACGCGGACACGGCGAGAACATGCAAACTCCACACAGAAAGGCCCTCGCTGGCCACGGGGCTCGAACCCGGACCCTCTTGCTGTGAGGCGACAGCGCTAACCACTACACCACCGTGCCGCCCACATTTGAAACTAAGGAATAAAATTTTAAAATAATCATAAATATGTTTGTTTTTCTGTTCAATAATTACATTTAAAGCAACAAATATATGTCCAGAAAAAGATATTCCTTGGTTATTAAAGAGGGTTTTTACATGCATACATGTTTCCATGTTACGCGAGTGAACTTCAGAACATCGTTAAAATTGTCCACAGTAGAGGCCAGATAAAGCAAGATACTATCTTTATTCTTATTAAACATGACAAAAGAAACCTTGAGTGTTAAGTAAATGCAAAAAAAAAAGGTAAAATTAGAAAATGTATTTTTTGACCATAATGTCCCAATTGAGAGACCAGTTTCTGAGACAGACACATACTGTATGTGCAGAAAGACTCTGAAGCAAATAGTCAGGATTTAGTGCTCACTGTGAGTTACGACCTGGACCTGGGTGTCTGAATCGGCTCTATATCTTCAGAAATTATGTCGGCTGAGTGTTGGAAAGGTGGAGTGATTGGCATCGCATGTCAGATGTTTATCTGTGCTGCAGTTCATCATTCTGTTGGATTGGATTGACCGTCCTGCTCAGATATATGTACGTGTGTTATTTTACGACTGCTAAAATGTTTGGCAAGAGAAGTGTGCTGCTGCTTTTTTTTTTTTTTAAACTCTTATGAAACCCTACGAGATTTTCATTCAAATATCTTTCCAATTGTTATAGAAGACATTCGACAACTTAAAGGTCATAGGCAACGGTCGGAGGTGAAACGTAGAATATCAACTTTATTGTCTAGAAGAACGACCCAAAAAGCGAATTCAATCTTCCTGGTGTCTAATTTGCACCCTAAAATTGAATAAAACGGTTAAAGTATACTGTTTTGCTCAATTTCCGAAGGTTTATTTACATCTCACTTATACGCACTTTCACCACCGGGGGACCGTCGTCGTAACGTCATTTAAGCCAAATAGACCGGGAGCAGCTCTGTGTTTACTTGCGAACCGAGCACAAGTGTACGGCATTTGGTCCTGAGAGGTTGTGTAAAATGTCTGAAAGCAATAGCGATTTTGAAGTCGGAACTCTCCAAATTGAATATCAAGAGTGAAACCATATATGTATGGACCTATGGCCGTTGCAAAGCAATCGGTGAACGTGGCTCACCGGTTTGACCGTGCAGCCTCGGAATCGGACAGCGACTCTGCCGACTCTGATCGCAGTGACCCCGGACCTCAACAAGACTCACGCCCGAACGATTTATCCTGGTAGTTATGATAAATTCCTACTTTCGTTGTAATACTAAATAAGAGCCCTTTTGAAGAATAATTAAACCGCCTCCCTAGTGGATATAGGGAACGATTACTGGACAGTGCGCCGGTAGGCCACATTAGCCTGCCATCCGCGGCATTATACGATTTATAGTCTACTCTAAGTGAGGAAATATCCCTTTGTCTCATTTCCACAATGATTGTACAGGATCCCTCAGGACTCTTGACGTGTCAATTGCAAGCAAAAGTAAAAAGTTTACCTCCAGTCTTCTCCTTTTTTGCTTGAGCGTTGCTGCTCCGTTTCTTCTTTGACTGCTTGATTTTGTTTCACGCGCACAATCCACTCTCTCCGCCTCTTCTCCTCTTCCGGAAAAAGCCTACCCTCTGGCTTCACGTGCACAATCCACTCTCTCCGCCTCGTCTCCTCTTCCGGAAAAAAAACAACCCTCTGGCTTCACGCACACAATCTACTCTCTCTGCCTCGTCTCCTCTTTCAGAAAAAGCCAACCCTCTAGCTCTGCCTCTTCTCCTTTTTCGAAAAAAGCCAACCCTCTCGGTCCGCCTCTTCTCCTCTTTCGGAAAAAGCCAACCCTCTCGCTCTGCCTCCTCTCCTTTTTTGGAAAAAGCCAATCCTCTCGCTCCGCCTCTTCTCTTCCGGAAAAAGCCAATCCACTCTCTCTGCCTCTTCTCCTCTCTCTGAAAAAGGTAAAAACTTCTTCCTGAACCGGTCCCGTTGTTACAGTTCACTGCACAACAATAAGGCATGTTTTTTCTTTGGAAATTGCTGAACGCACGTCTGCACTCAAGCCGAACGGCAATGTAAGTAAACGGAAGTGGACTCAACTCAAGTGGTTTGTTTGGCTTAAATGACATCACGCACCGAGTGGTCACGAAAATTGCCGAACAGAAATTCGCCACGATCTGCACTAACTTATTTTAATTATTACTTATTAACAATACTTCTTGGGACCAGAAGAAAATTACAGAGGGTTTAACATATAAAGTTTCAAATGTGCACAAAATTAAAACCGTTGCCTGTGAGCTTTAAGACTCGTATCTGTTAAGGGGCGATATTTAAGTTATTCCACAAAATCGAGTCGTACATGAGCTCATTGCCGACGAGGCGCGTAGCACCGAGTTGGCTCCAAGTCATGTACGATGAGATTGAGTGGAATAACTGTTATTCTATCCACTTTCACTGAATTTTGAGAAACGGAGCATTTTTATTTTTTGCAAATTCAATAAATAAAAACTTTCTACAAAATGTCCGACAAAATCGTTTCTGCTTAGAATGTAAACAAACCGGCGAAATGACAGGAGCGATTTGTGAAAAATGCTCTAACAATAATTCTTGAAAGATAAATAAATAAACGTTCTTGCCATCAAATACTTTTATTCCACATTTTCTTGCCCTTTTTTGGGGGGAGGTGTGTGTTTGTTTTCGAGTAGTTTTATTTCATCCTCAGTTGGTTCAGCAACATGCTCTGCCATTTTGTTTTTCTCTGCTCACGGTATATGAGCTGATATCCTAGTAGTGGAGTAGCCAATCAGAGTGCACGATTGCTCGTATCCAGTGAACGTGGATAGAATAAATGATGTACGATATGACAAATTGCATTGCACTTTGTTTTTCTCAGAGTATTGCAGGTTTTGTCAGTACTGCTGAACACTTTTGAGCCACTACATTTAACTAGGGGTGTCCAAAATGACATCTCATGGCACTTAAGGGTGGCACGGTGGTGTAGTGGTTAGCACTGTCGCCTCACAGCAAGAAGGCTCTGGGTTCAAACCCAGTGGCCGGCGAGGGCCTTTCTGCGTGGAGTTTGCATGTTCTCTCCATGTCTGCATGGGTTTCCTCCGGGTGCTCCGGTTTCCCCCACACTCCAAAGACATGCGGTTAGGTTAACATGGGGTCATGCTTTTGCAAGACCTGTATATCACGTTGTATGTCATACATTGGGAAAAGATTAGCATGATATTTTTGAATCGGCGCTCCTTATCAGTTCGGTCAGGTGGAACCGAGAGCTGCGCTTGCTCTATTAGAATAAAACATGCATGTAATTGTACAATTGCTTGCATTAGTTAGAGTTTGTAGGTATTTTAGATGTTGGACACCGGGTTCGTGGACGTACAGAGGGCGCTGAGAGCCGCTTGTCTTGATGCAAGAGCTGCAGTAATGCGGCAGAGCGTAATGACTCGGTGAAAAATGTGATTTCTATAAATAGGTCTATCACTCAGGGTGATTGTGTTGCTTTGAGAATGAGTAAACCGTGTCAGAGACGTTCAGGTAGGAGAGTTGGGGGGGGGGTCAGTTTGGAGGATTTGGGTATAAATTATGGGTTTAGCTTGAATTAGAAAAAAATAAATTTTATATATATATAATAATTTTTTTCATGTATTATATATACATCGATCAACCATAACATTTAAAACCACTGCCAGGTGAAGTCTCTCATCTCATCTCGTTATCTGTAGCCGCTTTATCCTGTTCTACAGGGTCACAGGCAAGCTGGAGCCTATCCCAGCTGACTACGGGCGAAAGGCGGGGTACACCCTGGACAAGTCGCCAGGTCATCACAGGGCTGACACATAGACACAGACAACCATTCACACTCACATTCACACCTACGGTCAATTTAGAGTCACCAGTTAACCTAACCTGCATGTCTTTGGACTGTGGGGGAAACCGGAGCACCCGGAGGAAACCCACGCGGACACGGGGAGAACATGCAAACTCCACACAGAAAGGCCCTCGCCGGCCACGGGGCTCGAACCCGGACCTTCTTGCTGTGAGGCGACAGCGCTAACCACTACACCACCGTGCCGCCCTACCAGGTGAAGTGAAATAACATAATTATCTCATTACAATGGCACCTGTCGAGGGGTGGGATATACTGTATTAGGCAGCAAGAGAACAGTCAGTTCTCAACTGTTAATGCCAACACCTTTCTGTTTTAGTCAGCATGAACTTTTTCAGCAGTTTGTGCTACAGTAGCTTTTCTGTGGGATTGGACCACATGGGCGAGCAAATCAAAGCCTTCAACACCCATAACCCTGTCATTGACTACTTTGTGTAGGTACGAACCACTGCATACCGGGAACACCCCACAGGATGTGCCATTTTGGAGATGCTCAGCCCCAGTCATTTAGCCATCACAATGTGGCCCTTGTCAAAGTCGCTCAGATCCTTACGCTCGCCCATTTTTCCTGCTTCCAACACATCAACTTCAAGAACTGACTGTTCTCTTGCTGCCCGATACAGTATATCCCACGTCTTAACAGGCGCCACTGTAATGACATAATCAACGTTGTTTACTTCACCTGTCAGTGGTTTTAATATTATGGCTGATTTGTGTGTGTGTGTGTGTGTAAGAAAACGCAACATGCTATCAATTACAATTTATTTATTACTGAATATCTCATGCTTTTTATTCATTTATAGTTGTTTATTGTTGGTTCTCGTTATCACTTATGTTATAGCAGCTATAAACATCCTGTCTTTGTTTACAAAAAATGCTGTAAACATCTCACAGAAAACTTGACCATATCAACAATGCAGCATTTTGAAATATGTTCAAATGAAGCTCACAAGAAGCTTTGGAAGTTGTTGGTATAGAAACACTAGTGATATTAGACCACAAGTGTATTAATATAAATTCGAACGACAGAAAATGAATCAATTAAGACTTCCTGACCAATCATAATTGCGAGTTGTGGTATGAAATTATCATACGTCATCTAATGGGAAGACGGAGCAGGCAACCGTAGCTGATGCTTTCTTGTCCCAAAAACAGTGATGTGCGGAAAAACAGCAGCGTCGGTCACCTTGAGCAGTGATTTCTGACTGACATGGTGTGTCTGGCATCTCTTCAGCCTCTTTGGGGAGGGGTTTATGACCTTGGTGTGAATGCCAGCTGACGGTGTCTCAGTTGTGCCACTATTTAGGCTGATTAACGTCCCATATCATATCCTTGAGGGCATAAGCATGAATAAGAAACCAGCTACTGGTGGAGTTTAACAGGCTTATAGTCGATAAACTAGAAGATTCCGCGCTGTGTGGATGTGCGGTGACATTTCTTTCCTAATGGCATTTTGCTCTGTGTGTTTGCAGGAGCCTAGCAACAAGCGAGCGAAGCCTCTGTCTCGAGTCACGTCGCTGGCTAACCTCATCCCTCCAGTGAAAGCTGCTCCACTGAAGCGTATCGGACAGACGCTGCAGGTACAGCACTCGGACACTTGCAGTGACTCTTGTTGCTCTGGGTTGTGCCTGAGGGCGTGGCCAGCTCAGCAGTTTTAAAGCTCCTGGAAGAAATGTAGTAGCTGAAATATATGCAGGTTACTGTATAATTTACTAGGAATTCAGGGGCTATAAGATAACTCGTGCATCACTGGATTGATCTGAGTGTTCAGTCCATCTGGCATTTTTGAGAGTTGGGAGGAAACCAGAGAACCCTGAGGAAACCCATGTGGACACGAGGAGAACATGAGGAACGATATTCAGACGATAACCCGAGCTCAGGATCGACCCAGGGACTCCGTCTGGAGCTGTGAGGTGGCAACATTACCGGCTGCACCAAGAGCCAGTCTCGGTTCACATCTCACTGTCGTGCACATCATGGCTCGGTGTTGCAAACCTACATCGAACCCATCACTTTTTCTCTTCTTAGTGTGAATATAATCTCAGGGGATTTCACAAAATATCTACAACTCTTAACACTTGGAGTCTGGCTGGCTTTCCACATCCACGATTCCCTGTCTGGGCACGTCCAGGCAGCCATGACAGTTCATCTACGATTAGGGTTTCCATGTTTACTGTCCTTATTCGGAGCTTCTCAATAAACATTCAGAAAAATCTTTTGCAAATTGAAATATCTTTGATTTTGTATTATTTAAAAAGAGTCTGGTTTTTTTTTTTTAATGTTTCTGGAGCTGAGCTGTGCTTGAGCCCTCGAGCCAGACTTGTGGTAGCAGCTGTTGCTGGGTGATTGAGTAGGGGCTGTGGAGAAGGTAGGCATGCCTCAGCCCATCTGGCTCTGAGAGAGGCGAAAGAGAAAAAGACGACAGAAGTGGGAAAGCGTCTGGCTTGGGAAAAGAAGGCCCAGTGCCCGAGACAGGAAATGACACAGGCCGAGGTTGGTTTTGCACGTCTGGATGCAGAGAGCGTCTCTGTGTGCTGAGTGTGACCGGAGCATTGAGAACAGGCCAGTGATTCATCACAGGCTTTCCCGTGTTTTCGCTCCGTCTGGTTCTCGCCAGCTCCTCACTCGTGCCATTGTTCTGCAAGGTTGGAGGAAGCGAACACCGTGTTTTGATAGACGTTCATAGCAAACTGGCGAAGAGAGTTAAAACCAAAAAAAGAGGGGAAAAAAACCACACAGAGAGCCATTTATTCCTTGACTGTGATTGTTATCTCATTATTAATGTGGTGCTTGATGCAGCAGCCTGTTTATCAACGAGAAAAGACCATTCTGTGTTGATCCTCATGGGATGTGGATTTTATTTTATTTTTTAAACCCAATGTTGAACTTTTTTCTCTGAAGGTTTGTCTGCAGCCTGGACTGTCTGTCGTTGAGCTCACGGAGTTGCCCAGGCTGTGATGAGCAAGAAATCAGTCTGGAATTTTGTGAAACATTAGGCCATGTTCTTATTAATGTGACCTAAATATTATGATTCTATCCACATTCACTGGATATGAGCAATCGCATGCTCTGATTGGCTATCGGCTCATATACCGTGAGTAGAGAGAAACAAAATGGCGGCGCGTGTTGCTGAACCGACCGAGGGCGAAATAAAAACTCGTCTCAAAAAACAAAACCCCAAAAAATACAAAAAAAAGGAACAAAATATGGATTAAAAGTATTTGATTTGTAAGAGCTTTTTTTTTTTTCCCAAAAATTATAGCAGCAGCATTTTTCACAAATTGCTTCTGTCATGTCGCCGGTTTGTTTACATTCTAAGCAGAAATTATTTTATCGCAAGTTTTGTTTAATGTTTTTATTTATTGCATTTGCAAAAAATAAAAACGCTCCGTTTCTCAAAATCCAGCGAATGTGGATAGGAGTTATTTCACGCCGTCTTGTCGTACACGGCTTATAGCCGATTCGATTTCGTGACATAACTGTTAAGGCCTCTGCATGCTCTTGCGACAAGGCTTTCGCAGATAGCTTTTCGCAGACAGTTGTAATTTATCGTTGAGCGGGGAGTAATAGGCGTGCGCGATGTTATTCACCGCCACAACGCAAGGGGGCGCGAAGTCGCTAGGAGTAGTTGGTGGGTGTGGTTAGTGGAGTGTTTATCCTCCGGTTACTTATAATGACTAGAACTTTTTTTTTTTATAATGACTAGAACTGGAGTCGTATAGATGTACGTACTTCCTCGATCAACCGCTCTTCATGCTGCTTCATCTTCGCTCGTGTTTTTAAAAATGCCGGTCGTGAAAACAAACCAAACCCTGAAAGTAGGGAAGCGGAAGTGCGTGTACAGCGGATGTAGAGTGGACCAATCAGAGCCCTCTTGTCTGTGACGCTGTCTGCGAGGCTTCTGTGGTGGTCACAATTTTTGGGAGGTGCGCGCAGAGCGTCTGCGAAGGTGGGGGGGCTACGCAGACACCGTCTGCGACGCTATCCGCGAGGACTGGGTTGTCGGCATAAATTGGCCTTTAATTGTAACACCAATCCTTGTTGAGATATTATGTGAAAGGTATTTTATATTGCAGTGAAAAGCACATACTATTCCTCATATTTTTTCTACCACCCCCTCGTCTCTCCACCTGTCCCTGCAGCGCTCCATCAGCTTCCGCAGTGAAAGCAGGACGGAGATCATGCCTCCTCGGCCATGGAGCAGGCAGGCACCAGCGGCCAACACCAAGCGAAGAGACAGCAAGCTGTGGAGCGAGACCTTCGATGTAGGACTGGGACAGACGCTGTCCTCGAAAGAGATAAAAAGGCAGGAGGTAAGGCAGGGCTGTACGATGATGAGAAGAAGAACGAGCTAGAAATTCTGATGATGAGTGTTTGTTCAAAATAGCATTACATTCGTCAAAAAAAAAAACCACACATGAAATGCAGGCAGAGCAGAAATGCACTAACCCAACAGTAAACCCTGGAGGCCCAGTTCACTAATCCCCGTACAAATTATACCCTACAAGTTCACATGGAAAACACACGGTAGGCTGAAAGCGAGCAGTTGGAGTGTGGGGGAGGGCATTGAGGGTTTTAAAAACGTCTCTTCATTGCTCCCTTGTGTTCCGTCAACTTTTCCACGCATGCAATCGTAACTGTCTAAGCATCAGCCACTGCTTTTCTGGTAGTAAAAAAAAAAAAAATCAGTTCGTGTACCGCCCCTCCTCCTCCCCACACAGAGACACCCCACCTTTGTTCCAGATCGAGTCTCTTTCTGTCTCTGCGGCCACACAAACTTCAAAGTCTCAGGGATGCGGTGTGGATAACAGGGAGCAGCTGTCTATAGGGAAATACTGAGTGTTTCAAAGGTCGAGAAGGTCCTGTGGGGTTTCTTCCCACACTCAAAGCATGCAGAAGTACGCAAAGGAGCTTAAAATCTGAATTTTTTTTTCTTCTTACTAATCATACGATGCCTATGCTTACTTTGATATACAGGGCCCTCCACAGTTATTGGAACCCCTTGTAAAGATTAGTAAAAAGAGTTACCGTATTTATCCTAATAAACGCGCCCGGGCGCGATGCAAAACATGAAGGGGGAGCGTCAATTTCGACCCTTAAATGACAAAAATCGAACATGACAAAATCATCGGAATTTAAAACATTTATTTTGAAACACATGAAAATACAGTTATATGTCCAAAAAGTCAATTAAACAATGTCCAGCTCGCTTATAAGGATAACATTGGTAAGTAAACTATTTGTAGTGACGTCACAATTCACGTCATCGTCGATGTTTATGAGCTCACAAAACAAAATGTCGTCCTCAAAACGATCCTTCACCGCTAGTTTTAAGTTAAAGGTTGTAGAACTGGCAGAGCAGAAAGGCAAACACTTAGCTGCAAAAACATTTAATGTTCACCGTAAACGTGTACAAGAGTGGTGCAAACAAAAGGTACGTCTCCACCCGTATTGATATCCGCAGCAGAGTGAATGTCCGTATTTTATACTGTCCATGTTTACTAACCCGATTTCCGGTAAAAAAAAATCAGCGGTGAAATTGAACGTCTCTGTTGTGGTTTGTTGGATTTAAAGTTTGTTAAATGAAGAAAATGGTTGGTAAATACTATTCTAGCTCTGAAAATCGTGGAGGCGCGTCAAATAGGGAGGGCGCTTCTATAAGGATAAATACGGTAGGAAAAAAGATCCACCTTTTGGTGAAGTCGCTTCATCTCGCGCTGAAAAAAATGAGGAAAATCCAACCTTTAATTGAAATCGATTTATTCAGAGAAAAACACATCCCTCACCAAGAAATATTTTCAACAAAAACATATGTGCCACTATTATTGGCACCCCTACATTTAATACTTTGTACAACCTCCCTTTGCCAGTAAAACAGCCCCGAGTCTCTCCTATAACATTTGATAAGGTTGGCGATACAGAGCAGGGCATCTGAGCCCATTCCTCTTTACACAATCTCTCCAGATCATCCAGGGTCCTCGACCTTCTCTTGTGTTCTCTCCTCTTCAGCTCAGCCACAGGTTCAGGTCAGGGGACTGAGATGGCCAGGGCAGAAGCTTGATTCTGTGCTCAGTGAACCATTTTTGTATTGATTTGGACGTATGCTTCAGATCATTGTCCTGCTAGAAGATCCAATGACGACCCAGTTTTAGTTTCCTGGCAGAAGCAGCCAGATTTAGATTTAAAATGTCTTGGTGTTTCATGGAGTCCATGATGCCATGTACCCTAACAACGTTTCCAGGGTCTTTGGAGGAAAAACATCACAGAACCTCCACCATATTTTACAGTTGGGATCGGGTTCTCTTCATTATAGCCATCCTTCTTTTTACACCAAACCCACCTTCAGTGTTTATTGCCACAAAGCTCCATTTTTGTTCCATCAGACCAGAGAACATGGTTCCAGTCAAAGTTGTAGTAGCGTTTCACAAGCTTCAGGTGCTTGTTTGTGGTTAACAGACAGAAAAGGCTTTTTTTTTTTTTTTTTTCTGGCAAATCTTCCAAATCTGTTGGCATGGAGACGGTGTCTGATGGTGGTTTTGGAGACTTGGAAACCCTAAGATTTTATTTTTTTTCCTTGTAATTCATCAACAGTGATCCTTGAGGATATTTTTTGCCTCTCTTACCATCCTCCTCACTGTATGTGGGGGCAAAATAAACTTGCTTCCTCTTCCAGGCAAGTTTATAACAGTTCAAGTTGGTGTCCAGTTTGGTTTTTTTTTGCCTTCACAGTAGAAATGGACATTTTCAGGCGAGATCCTTTTTTTTTTTTTTTTTTTAAATAACCATTCCCTGCCTTATGAAGGGCAACGCACTTCTCCCTCATTTGGTTTGTGTATCTCTTATCTTTCCCATGTTGATGTTGAGGGAGTTTGGCCTCTGTGTCACCTCATATTTGTTCCCTAGTTAATCAGGAAGTCATGGATTACAGCTTGAAAGTTCCTACACACTCCGATCAACTCAAAAATACTGTACGGTTTAAATGGGAAACATGCTTCAGTTACGGTACATTGTTCACTATCATTTCCACGGGTGCCAATAAGTGTAGTTTTTTTTTTTTTCTTCTCCATAATTTCCTGACACACACCTTTTTCAAAAGTGATTTTGCAGAAACAGTTGTGACCTTTCACTCCTCTAGGCTTTATTTCTGAATGCCATTACCAAACTTAACTCGCCTCTGTTCCTTTTTCTCCTTCAGGCCATTTTTGAACTGTCTCAAGGAGAGCAGGACCTGATTGAAGACCTCAAGCTGGCCAAAAAGGTTAGCTCTGCTTTTCCAATTAGTGGCCTTTTCCTCCTCGCTTCATGCACCGTATAAACAGCGAGTTAAACCCCCTCTGTGGGAACCTCGGCTCCGATTACTCCTGAGCTCACAGAGTCACACGCTCCGCAGTGGGGGTTGAGGGGAGCACTTGGATTCAAGGAAGCACATGAGAACACCCTTCTAGATACGTTAGCCTCAAATACGAGCGTGTGTATTGTATAAAATCTGAATAGAAATTTTGCAGTCAGGTCACATTTGTGTCTCACTGTACTTTTAAAGTGCCTTTTCCTTCATATTACTTGATCTGTTTATCTTGAGGACAAGCTGACCCTTAGTTGCACATGCTTTTCTGGGTCATATTCTTGGCGGTTTCATAATTCCGCCCCAGCTAAGACAGCTCCAGAGTGTTTTGCCAAGTGCAAGATTCAGAGCCTTGCTAATCCTTGTGTGATGCAATTGCAGGCCTACCATGACCCTATGCTGAAGCTGTCCATTATGACGGAACATGAGCTCAATCAGATATTCGGCACCCTGGATTCTCTCATCCCGCTGCACGAAGGTGAGACCCAGCCCTGTATGAAGTTATCTGCCGAATGTAACCGTCATAGCTAGGGTGTGACATGCATGCTCTTCAGTACCTGCAGTTTAGTCAGTACTTTAACCCTGAATTGTCCATAACGCCGCTCTTCCTGTCTCGTGTAGATCTCCTGAGTCGACTCCGAGAGGCCAGGAAGCCCGACGGCTCGACAGACCACGTGGGCCACATTTTAGTGAGTTGGGTAAGATGTCAATTTGTATGGTTTCGTTCTGGTCCACAAATGCTTTGTTCCTTTTGTTCTGAAAGGAGATGCAGAGGTAGCAATGTGATGTGTTTACTTTTACAGTAGCTGATTACAGAGTTAAAGGGTTTTCAGTGAAGTCACATTTTCCTTGCTGGAGTATGATTTTAGGGTGAGTTGAGAAGGGGGGCGTCGCTAAATCCAACCATATTTGCTGGGCAAATGTAAAGGAAGTCAAAGGGACTGGAACTGTCCTGAGCCAAAACTACAAATTGGTTGCGTTCGAAGGCATCTTCTAAGGACGTTCATTTCGAATGACCTTTAAGGCCCGGTCCCGCAACACCGATAACGATACCTATAACTGCAACTATAACGATAGCTATAAATAAATCGGTCCTGTGCAGTTTATTTGGTTGGTGGTCACACCAGACCGATAACGATCCCTATAGCCCAGGCCTGGGTTTATCCGTATCCGTGAGATCGCTTTTGGAGCGATTTTTCCAGGTCTGGACCTGATCCCATAAAACAATCAGTTACCAATCAAGTAATTGTTTACATGTGATGATGTCTGAGCACTTGCTATTTTCCCCCGGGCATTTTTGTACATCCTTATTGCATCATGAAGTCACGGAATACAGATTCACGGAAGATTAAAAAATATAATACAAAGCACGGATCTTTTATTCACGGATATCTGATATTTTCTGGGAAATATCAATAGGAAATTAATAAAACACACAAATGCAGGTAAGATATGTTAATTATGAACTTCGGCAGCCCAAACATTGGATTGTTTGACTTTTTTGTTTTATCCATGATGCATCATCCGTATGAAACCCGTAACCAGTTTGTAATACGCTGAAACGTCCGTGACCAGTCCGTAAATTATTAGCATCCGTGATGCAGCCACGTTAAAATCTGTAACCAGTCCGTATTTTGTATCCTTTTTTTTATTATATTTCCGTAGTCCGTGACCTATCTGTATTATACCAACCACCGGAGTGTGTGCATGGGTTGTTTTGAAGTCCAAGCTGTACAGTATGACCCGGAATAATGTGCTACTGCTTGGAAAAAACTTCCATGACTGTTCCTAAGTTGCATGCGTTTAGTTACCTGAGTGGCAGGACCAAGCGATATTATAGTTGCGGTGTGACTGCTCCAGACTGGAACTAAATTCAGGCAGAGGTGTAGTTATAGGTATAGTTATTGGTGTTGTGGGACCGGACCCTTAAGGATAAAATTTATGGTAACGTGTGACATCAGTACGTATCTGTGAAGAATCTCAGTCATCCAGGTACATAGTAATCTGTGGTTGGTAGAAGAGAGCAACTGGACTTGCTTGAAGATTCTTGAAAACGTTTCGCCTCTCATCCTAAAGGCTTCCTCAGTTCTGTCTGACTAATAGGGAGTATCCAGTATTTATCCTCTCATGGATCATCATAGAATCCGAATGCTGATGGCTGCATTGTAGGTGGCTGATAAAAGATGTCATAGACACTCACCTCTGTTCAGTGATGGTCGTTCCAGGTTGACAAAAATGAACGATCCTCTCTGGCTAAGATGTCTGCCAGTTTTCTGGAAGTCCTCTCATACTCCCGCAAAGTGCAGTTTCTACGCACTTTGGGATGAGATCCCTTCGACTGGTGCGGGAGTATGAGAGGACTTCCAGAAAACTGGCAGACATCTTAGCCAGAGAGGATCGTTCATTTTTGTCAACCTGGAACGACCATCACTGAACAGAGGTGGGTGTCTATGACATCTTTTATCAGCCACCTACAATGCAGCCATCAGCATTCGGATTCTATGATGATCCATGAGAGGATAAATACTTGATACTCCCTATTATACCCTGTCCACACTAGGGATTTTGTACCGATACGAAACTACTTTCGTACCGCAACACCCGTCCACACTAGCAACTATACCGGTACTGTAGCGGTATAACTGTATCGGTACGAAACCCACAAATGTATGGGTTTCGTACCGGTACAGTATCGGTACTGTAGTGCTTCACTGTAGTGTGGACAGATGAAGCGGTTCTGTATCGATACAAATATAATGCGCATGCGCAATGAACCATTCCTACTTCCGGCAACACGCACGTGCTTTCCAGCTGTAAATAAAACATCAAAATGGCTCAAAACGACCGTGGAGCTACATGGAGCAAAGAAAGGGGGGAAAAAGGAGGAAGAGAGAGAAAGGGAGGGGAAGAGAAGGGAAGAGGGAGAAAGTGAGGGGGGAGAAAGGGAGATTCGTTTTCTTTGTTTCTTTCTCAACTGCCTCATGCGTTTTATACGGTTCAACTGAATAAATAACCACCAGAAATACAGACTGTCCATTGACAACAAAAAGCACACACACGTTGTTTCATCTGCCAAATTCTCGGAAGGAAGTTACTCGGTAACCATGGAAACATTTCGCGCACGCGCATTTCAACTACCGTGAAAGAAAACCGCAAACATTTCTCGCTAGTGTGGACAGATGCACTAAACTGTACCGGTATACTTTATCGATACAGTTATACCACTATCGTACCGGTATAAGTGTGAACACAGCCTTTCGGATGAGAGGCGAAACGTTTTCAAGAATCCTCAAGCAAGTCCAGTTGCTCTCTTCTACCAACCACAGATGACATCAGTACGCCATGTAACTAAAAGTTGGCGAAGAGAGACCTGATAAATCCTGTTAAACAAATTTATTTGGTTACAGTCATGGGGTTATAAGATTGGCACACTTTTTGTTTATATCTTTTTTAAATAAGTTGGGGAGGGGAAAAAAATCAAAGCAAAAAAAAAAAAGCCCAAAATCTTGTATTTGTATTCAAAATCACTTTTCTGTGAAGTGTAGTCCAACACACACACCCCTGCCCGCATTGCTTGAAGGAGCTGCGACACAGATTTGCAAGTAAACTGCAGCATCGAGGATGCATCGACGTTGCCTTCAATTGGTGGCAATTTGAAGGTGTCTAGAAGTCAGGAAACAAAAGTTTCGAATGGTCCTTGATACCTCGTTGTCTTGTCTTGTTAGGCATTCTCCTGAGGCAGCATTTTCACGGTTTCTGGTTCTATCAAATTGAGCGAATTTTGGTAATTATGTGACATGAGTGTGATGTCAAAGAATTTTTGTGTTGTGTGACTATGTTACGGCGGCACGGTGGTGTAATGGTTAGCGCTGTCGACTCACAGCAAGAAGGTCCGGGTTTGAGCCCCGTGGCCGGTGAGGGCCTTTCTGTGTGGAGTTTGCATGTTCTCCCCGTGTCCGCGTGGGTTTCCTCCGGGTGCTCCGGTTTCCCCCACAGTCCAAAGACATGCAGGTTAGGTTAACTGGTGATTCTAAGGCCAAGTTTACATTAGACCGTATCGGTCTCGTTTTCTTCGCGGATGCACTGTCCGTTTACATTAAAACGCCGGGAAACGGGAATCTGCCAGGATCCACGTATTCAATCCAGATCGTGTCTGGTCCGGTGCTGTGTAAACATTGAGAATACGCAGATACGCTGTGCTGAGCTCTAGCTGGCATTGTCATTGGACAACGTCACTGTGACATCCACCTTCCTGATTCGCTGGCGTTGGTCATGTGACGCGACTGCTGAAAAACGGCGCGGACTTCCGCCTTGTATCACCTTTCATTAAAGAGTATAAAAGTATGAAAATACTGATGCAAATACTGCCCATTGTGTAGTTATGATTGTCTTTAGGCTTGCCATCCTTCCATTTGCAAGTGGTAAGTGACGCGCATACCCGATATGCACTGGGATCACACACACAGCAGCTCAGTCCCGAATCACTGCTCGTGCACTTCACTCGCGCGCTCTGTGAGCTGCGCAGGGCCGGAGTGCGCACCCTCCAGAGGGCACTCGCTGTTCAGGGTGGAGTGATTTGGAGCGCAGGATGCCTGCGGAGCCGAGCGTATCCGTGTATTGGCGTTGCTGTGTGCACGCGAATCGTGTATTGGCGTTGCTGTGTGCACGCTAATCGTTTTAAAAACGTTAATCTGATGATCCGCTGATACAGTCTAATGTAAACCCCACCTAAATTGACTGTAGGTGTGAATGTGAGTGTGAATGGTTGTCTGTGTCTATGTGTCAGCCCTGTGATGACCTGGCGACTTGTCCAGGGTGTACCCCGCCTTTCGCCCGTAGTCCGCTGGGATAGGCTCCAGCTTGCCTGCGACCCTGTAGAACAGGATAAAGCGGCTAGAGATGATGAGATGAGAGGAGATGAGTGACTATGTTAAAAATGCAAGTTCTTGCATGTTTTGGTCACGGGAAGCATTTACAAATAAATGACACCTTGCAACTCTTTTGACTCGCCGCTTATGGGAAAACTTTAAACACGAAGACCTGGCCCAGAAAATAAAATCAGTTCCTCTGGTGGAAACGCATCTCGTCATGTGACTGTGTACACACAAGTGCACAGGCTAGAGCGCTTGTAGTTTATTTAACTCCCTGATATCTGAAACTGGCTGTATTTCAATTCAACTTGGTACAGCCCTGTTGAGACATGAAGTTTTTTGGCTGGAGGAGTTGCAAGTTCTCCAAGCAGCAAGTATGTGGGAGAACTCAAGTGTGGTGGTTTCTAAGCACTCCGAGATGCTTATTTACTCAGCGTTATCATACCATCATTAAGAATTTGGAACGCTCTCATAAATCCTCCAGTCAGTGGCATGCGTGAACTCCGTGTAAAAACACAGATACAGAAATCTTGGACTCCACACCAGGACTTTGGTGAAACTTTTGGTGAGTCATAAAGTTCACATATCATCCAGGTCGTCCAAGCATTGTAGTCTCTGATGTCCTTTTAACCAGCGACCGAAAACTTGCTGATAATGACCGTTTGAAACAGAGTGCAGCTCTGCTCTGCTCTGTGTGGGGTTGAAAGGATGAGAGCCAGGTCGGGAGGGGGTCACTGCTTTCAGAGCTCCACTCTATTAATCTCTCTCAACAGCTCTGTCCTGTCCCGTGTTCCTATTCAAAGCTTCAGGTCTGTTTGCATTTACAAGCGAGACGGGAAAACGTATTGGCTCTTCCCCCCCAGGCTGTTGAGCAACAAGCGTGCTTTCACGTTTGGTTTTCGACCATGATGATGCTAGACAGACCTGCCGTGTTTAGCTGATTTGTTTGACTGCTCTCCAAATGCTCCATTAAGAAATGAAAAGAGAAAAGAGTCCTCAAAAATGTAACCCAAATACAAGTTTGTCTTGCTTTTGGTGCAAACAAGAGGCTGCATGATTGAATGCATGGTTCGTCTCAATGATCGGGATATGAGGATGCGTTAAAAATGGTCAGTTGTTGAATTTGTCTGTATATTAGGCCCTGTCCACACGGCAACGGATTTAGGTGAATCTGATAAAAATTTTTTATCGTTTCGGCCTGGCGTCCACACGGCACCGGCGTTTTGGGTGCCCCAAAACAATATTTTTTGAGAACGGGTTCCAGAGTGGAAAAATCTGGCAACGGCGCCGTTGCGAAGTCGTCTGGATGAGTAGAATGGATTTGTTTACGATGACGTCACAACCACATGACTAGAACAAGCAGCACTCTCGCGCGCATCATTCGTAACAACAGCTAGGGTTAGAAGACCCTTCAACAGACTGTTTTGTATGAACCACTGCATTGCATTCACTTTTGTATACAGCTTTTCTTTTAAATAAACAAGTAACTGAACCATTTCTTGAATTTCTTTTTTTTACTGGATAAGACTGCTTTTCAAAATGTTCACACACAATATAAAAAGTTATATAAATTATATAAAAATGCTTTTCAAAATGTTCTCACACAAGAAAATTAAGTTATATAAAACTATGCACACTAAAAACTAATTTGTACACACAGAAGGCACGATTTCCTCGCTTAGTCGCAGCCATCTTCTTGTTGTTGTGTGCTTGTTCCTGTGAGTGCTTCACACCGGGTAGAAGAAGGGGTTTATGCACATGCGTCCTACTACTTCTATTGTTCTGGTGTCTCCGATGGGACCGTCTTACAGTGCACGTAGAGGTGTGGCATGTGTATTGCATCGTTTTCAGCAAGCGTTGCGTTGCCATATGTACCTGATATTTTACTGATCCGTTGCCCATGTGGACGCGATTTTTTTTTTTTTTTTACCCGCTAAAAAAAAAATCTCGTTGCCGTTGTCGTGTGGATGTAGCCTTAGTGACTTGTGTTACTCAGAGTTTTAAAAAAAAATTGCGCATAGCAAGTCAAACCAAAGCCGTTATTAATGGAGCCTTTTGCAAACAAATAAACATCAATTCAACTGGTAGAGAGCTGAAGCTTAGCTTTTTTTTCCCCTCATGCACACACACAAACATTACTTTTATGAAGTACTTTGCGAAAGCTTTTTTAAAAAAAACCTGTTCAAATTTCTCATCGGCATATTTGAGTTCATCCTTAACGCATGCTTTTAAAGTTGCACTAAATTTGGTCCTTGTTTATGATGATGAAATTGTTTCAGGGTTCAAAATGTGATCATTGTTGCAGAAAATGCTGACTTTGAACACATTCGGGCAGTTATTGCATCATAAAATGTAAGAGCCTGTCAGGTTTTAATATGCAAATGAAGTCCAAATACACACAACGTATTTAACAGTTAGTTATTCTACAAAATCAAGTCGTACACGAGCTCATAGCCGATGAGGTGCGTAGCACTGAGTCGGCAATAAGCCATGTACGATGAGATTGAGATTGATTTATTGAAAAATAAAAAAAAGATACGTTCTTATCATCAAATACTTTTCATTCGATATTTTGTTGCTTTTTTTTGTTTGTTTGTTTTCGAGTAGTTTTTATTTCGTCCTCGGTTGGTCCAGCAACACACTCCGCCATTTTGTTTTTCTCTACTCACGATATATGAGCTGATAGCCTAGTAGTAGAGTAGCCAGTCAGAGCGCGTGATTGTTCATATCCAAGGAGTGTGGATAGAATATACCAGTTTATCTTCGGATGAGCGGGAAGTGTGTAAGTTTGGATGCTTTCATTCCTAAAATTTGGATTTCTTTTTTTTTTTTTTTAAAGATATTTTTTGGGGCTTTTTGCACCTTTATTGGATAGGACAGTGTAGAGACAGGAAATGAGCGGGAGAGAGAGAGAGACGGGAAGGGATCGGGAAATGACCTCGGGCCGGAATCGAACCCGGGTCGCCCGCATTCATGGTATGGCGCCTTAACCACCTGAGCCACGACGCCCCCAAATTTGGATTTCTTAATGAGTAAAAGGTTTGGCACTTTAAAATCTTGCTTTGTTTCCTTTTATTTGTTTATTTTTTTATACCCTTGCTCCGAAAAAGGGGGGGGGGGTGTTTAACTGGTTTACCTCTGTCCATCCGAAACACCCTTTTGCTCAGCAACCACGGATCATAGCCACCAAACTTCAGCTTGGGGTTCTATACCGTGTATACTATTTTTAGGTCTGTCGCACATCAACTTCCTGTTTACCGACTGAATGTATTTATGAACCATATAGCGTGGATTTACAAAAATTTTCATAACACTTTTCTCAGCAACTACAAATCACAACTGCTTGATATTTGGTACCGAGTTTCAGCTTGGAGTTCTGTACCGTGTATACCGTTTTCAAGTCTGTCGCACATCGACTTCCTGTTTACCGACTGAATGTATTGACGAAACATAGAGGGTGGATTTTGATGCTATTTCAAAATTACAGTTTACCAGGAAGCTATTTGAAATCCCTGGGGAGAGACACTGCTCTTTACTTATTTCAAGGTTAATTATTTGTTGAAGTCAACATTCATAATAAGTGTCCTATTCCTTCGATTGCTTGCGTTCTGATGTAAGCGAGAGTGGGGGGGGGGATACGTAAGTGAGCAGTAGCTCACAGTTGATGTTGTTCTTGGTATAACTTGCAGACCTTTTCCATACATGTCAACCTATACGGAATGTCCGTATTTTATACGGATTTGATTCAATAAACGTAGTATACGGGCGTACAAATAAAGTTATACGGATTCTTTAAAAAAACTTGAATATTTATTTAGAGCTATAATCAATTCCCACGATGATAAGAGCGCATAACATTTACAAACGTACTGTACACCACAGAAAGCACAAACAGCCAGTAAAGAGTCTTATGAAATCGCGCGTTATCTTGTGGTAGCAAGACTTCGTTCCACTTTTGATCATGCACACACCACATTGCGAGAATCCCGCCAACCGGGAAGTAACATTTTGTTTGAAATGCGTATTTCCACCTGAGCGACTTTCACTAGCGACTGAAAAGATTCTGAATGGGCACTCCGGCAAGATCAACACAGACACTTGCTGTGACATGCAGCCTCGTGAGGTATTGGTGCAGACTGCTAAAAAAGCTGTCATGGAGTACAATTCAGAACATTAGAGTGACACTTTGTGTTTTTGTCGAACATTGGAGCTTTGTATTCATTCTGAAGGTTTATTGTTATTAATATTGAATAAAAAGTAACTGGGATATATATCATTGTTAATTATCATTCAAATTTTAGGTAAATTATTTTAATTTGCATCTTATACGGATTTTATAAGGGAAATACGGATTTTGGAGGTTGGTTATACAGGTTTGATTGACCAAAGGTTGACATGTATGCTTTTCCGAGGCTAAGCTTCAGGTTGTGATATTTATCAGTGTCGTTCATCTCTTTTGCCATTTGTTATTAAAGTTTCGTCAGTGCTGTCCTGCACGGCTGTCCTTTCCTGTTTACCCCCAACAGAAAACAATGCTTTCCAGAGAAGGACTGTCTCAAGAACGTAGCTGTTACTTCAGACCTATTTCCTTCAACCCTCATCTGTCCAAGAAGGGTTTCCACAGCAGGACCTTTTGCGCTGGGAAAATCCATCAAGTGGATATTGCTTAACTGTGTAAACATTTCTCAATGCTGCTTTGCCTCAGAAGAAGCTTTCGCGCTTGCTCTCTCTCTCTCTCACTCACACACACACGCACGCACGCGCGCGCACACACACACACACACACACACACAGGGTGGCCTCGGGAAAGAGCCGTGTTTCTT
Source organism: Neoarius graeffei (assembly GCF_027579695.1). NCBI lineage: Eukaryota > Metazoa > Chordata > Actinopteri > Siluriformes > Ariidae > Neoarius > Neoarius graeffei. The sequence goes on from NC_083594.1 coordinate 12,831,154, forward strand.
TTATGTCTTGTTTAGTGGAGTTTTGTATCAGGAATTATTTTTATTTGTATAGACATACAAATAATGTGGAGTCATACTGCACATTCAGTAGATTATGGGTTGCATGTTTTTTGCATATTTTATAAGGCGTAAATCACTTTAGGGTGTGCTGTTATAGGAAAATAATCCACAACAGGGTGGTGTGATGCATCCCAGTACAAAGCAGCATAACGGTTACTATGTCAAAGTTGATTATTTTACAATAATACGTTCAAAAGTCCTCTTTTAACATGTAATTTTCACCCATTTATACAGTAGTTACCTTTAGTGTTTTGAAATGTCCATTACTTACGTTAGAACAGCTAGAAACAGTCGTTCCTTCAGCAATTTCACGTCGCACCTTGTCAGGTTACCAAGAAACCACAAAATTTTGCTGTTATATAAAACTACTCGACACTCCTCAACTTCTCAGCAAAGAGCATCAACATTTCTGAGCCATCCCGCACATCAGAAATGACATTTTATACAGTAGAGGTTTAAAGAACGTAAACGAGATCCAGCCAGAGATGACCACATTTCCAAAATGTAATGCACAGGGATTAATCTGATGTTTAACAGCCTGTTAAAGGTAGACTGCCGTTCAGATTTTTCAAGTTTAGGTCATAAAAAGAATTTTCCCTGACCCCCAGTTGTTTTTGTTCAGTGGACCGAAAGCTACTGAATTCGAATCACAGACTTCCAAGTTTATTAATTTTTAAAAAATGGAGCAATTAATGAATTCAAGGCCACGTGGCCCTAAATTCTCCGCTGTTTTTTCCTGCTTCGCCATGACACGATTCAAGATACTATGTCATGCATCATGTAGTGGGCTTTCCCCGTTCGCGCAAGGCATTGTGGGATACAAATTTGAAACGGGAGAGAAAAATCTAGGACGCGAATGAGCTGTGAAAGACCGACTACAGTAACGGAAAGCGAGAAGAAAAGACATTGTTATATACGAAGGAAAGTAAACGCAGGATCAAACTAATAAATATCGGCGCTCAGCGAGCACCTCGGTGTGATCAGCTGTTCGTTTAGCGACAGAATGATGGAACGGTCAGTGCACGCTCAAAGGTGAGCCTGTAGATGGCGGTAACGCAACACTGTGGATGCCAGCTGTCGTAAAACCCAAAAGAAGAAGGTAAACCTGCGCATGCGCACACACACGGACTTCCTTTGTCTGCTTGACTGCGCGAAGCAAACGATTTCATGCACATTATTTGCTCAGGAATCCCCTCAAATTAAATACCGTATTTTCTGGACTATAAGCCGCTACTTTTTTCCTAGGTTTTGAACCATGCGGCTTATACAAAGGTGCGGCTATTCTGTGGATTTTTCTTCCACCGCTAGGGGCGCTCTAACCGGAAGTAGAATCAAAAATAAGATAGACGAAAAATCAATGCAAAGAAGAATTAGCAGATCTTTAGCAGATAGAACACGCATGACAAATTACTAACTGGTAATTATTTTCAAATCCAGCGAAGATGATTAAAGTGACTTGTGGTTTCAAACACAGGAGAAATGAAGGTAAATAAATACCGGTTATTTTCTCTTGGTTCTGTTCCGTTTTAATCAGCAAAGTTGCTGCCGTGTTAAAAGGCACTGTTCGGAAAGAATCTGTTCAGGTACATACATGTACATTTACAATACAAAATCGTTCTGTACATGCAGTAAATATCTAATTTTTCACCATAGATATCTGCGGCTTATAGCCCGGTGCGGCTTGTATATCTTTTTTTTTTAATTTTTTTTTTTTAAATAGAGCGGATGCGGCTTATATACAGGTGCGCTCTATAGTCCAGAAAATACGGTAACTTCCCAGCCACAGAATGGCCTGTTTTTTGAGATATTACAGAAATAAACATGTATCACAATGACCAAATTTCAGAGGGAGCTAAATTTCACCGATTTTATGAAATCGAAAGGCCGTCTAGCTTTAATCCATCACTCTCATTTGGTGAAATGCTTTTTTTTTTTCTTTTTTTTAACTGCGTCCTGCTCCTCCTTTTACCTGCTGTAGGAATGCACAGCTGTTTCCAGAACATTGACTGATTACAAGTCAGCTGAAGGCATTTCTTTCCAAGTGCCGCTCTCTGGTTATTATCTCATCACTCTGGTGTGGTAGCATTTTTTTCAGCGCTTTGTAGGAGACAGGCCTGGGCTTATAGAGAGGAGAGGAGAAAAGAGGTGCAGCTGCAAGGTCTGCTCTAAAACTCGAGCAGCTTTGCCAAAGGCTAGTTATCTAACCTGCACATGTTTTTGGGCTCTCAGTTTCCAGTCCAGATGGATGGCATAAAGACAAAAAAAAAAATTGTTTTTGTCTTTGAAACTTTGCGGCAGCCTTGATCTCTGGCATGATAAACAAACCACCAAGATTTGAAAGTAGTGGCTATGAGCTTGCAATGGGGAATACCTTAAATAGGTGCAAATCTGATTACATCTATGAACGCTCTTTAGAAACAACAGGAGGCAGCTTTGAATACTTAAAATGGCATTATTACATTACTCTGTTTTGTTTCTCCTCTGCAGCTGCCCTGTCTGGACTCGTACAACAGCTACTGCAGTAACCAAGTGGCTGCCAAAGCCTTACTGGACCATAAAAAGCAGGACCACCGGGTGCACGACTTCCTGCAGCGCTGTCTGGAGTCACCCTTCAGTCGAAAGCTGGACCTGTGGAACTTTCTAGACATCCCACGCAGCCGGCTCGTGAAATATCCACTGCTGCTCCGTGAGATCCTGAAACACACGCCTAACGACCACCCGGACTGCCAGCATCTGGACGAGGCCGTAAGTATAACCTCTCCACATGGAACGTGAATATATAAAGTCTGAGAGCACTCGTGCTTGTGTTTGGGATTCTTTTTCAGTGTAACACCAAGGTTTTCATTGCAAACGATATCAGCAATAACTTGAATGAAGTAGAATCATCGAAATATTTACATGAAGTTCAGTTTTTTAGTAATCGTGCACTATTTCTAGTTTTAAATGAAAAGAAAATTCAGTGTGGTCTCAGAGTTTTGGATGTATCTAGGGAAACACTAGCCTAGTAAACTAGTAGTCTGGCTAACGCGACTTCAAAGCTCTCCGAGCTATTGGTCTGGCCAAGATATTAAGCCCAACCGTTTCCCAGAGCCCGTGGTTGACCCGCCTCCCTGAAATGCCTCAGTTTGCTACTGGTCGAAGCCAGAAAAGGCTGTGACGAAGCTTAAACCAATTACATCACTCTTTCCTCTGACGTATGTGACGCGACGGGGCTAACTGGTAGATTAAACTCTTACCGAAGCCGGTCGGGAGCAAGGCGAAAACGTCCTTCCTTTCAGTAAATACCTCCAGGGCTGCTCTTTGCTCCGTTTTCAATGAGAACTTCCCGTTGAATGCTTTCAATACAGCATTCGTGAATGAAGCGCTTCCGGCATAGATTCTGTAAACAATCTATGGCTTCCGGTTGCAGTTCTACTACGTCAGTGCCTTGAACACACCTCTACCCAGGGCCGTTGGAGATGCTCAAAGTTGATTGGTTCCTGATTTTTCGGGAGCTTGGAAGAGCTGTAGATAGCTTGCCTGGCCAGACTAAGCTCGCAACAGGCCCTCGTGTTGCGTCACGCTTAGGATGGGCGGGCCCAGGCTAGTAAACTAGACCCACCCGCCTAGCGGCCAAAAATATTTTTGCCTAGCGAGTGGGTCTAGCCTCGCACCATATAAACAAAAACACCCCGGGCATCAAATTGTGCCCGCCAATCACAACGCAAGGTTTTTGTTTGGATTCTTTGGGCGGGCTTGTGCAGGAGTGACGACAAAGCTGCCCGACGCTGGAGAAAGCACAACAGGAAAGATGGCTACTGCTAGTGAACAGCGTGCGTTTGACTCCGCTTTGGAATCAGTTTTAGAAGAATTAGACTTGGAGTTTTCGTTGAAACATGAGCAGGAAGAGGCTCTCCGCTCATTCCTTTTCAAGAAGGACGTTTTCGCTGTTTTGCCAACCGGCTATGGCAAAAGTCTGATCTACCAGCTGGCTCCGCTCGTAGCCAAAAGGATGGGGCTAGTTTGTGCAGTACGAAGAATTAATAAACAGCTTTGAAACATTACTTTTTGATTGTTTCTTATTTTCCCGTTATTTTAAATTTAAGGAAAATTATTTCACCAAACACCACTAAATAAAAACTCTCAAAAACAGTTTAAGCAAACCCTTGAAAAACACTTGAAAAAAATGTTAAGTATGTGGTACAGACTCCAAACTTGTGGTCATTATCTCCAAACTTCTTAATATCTAGAACCTGTTTATTAATTAATACGCATTTTGAAAATTTATTTATTTCAAGGTCTCCCCCACTGCTTTCTGTCGCTCTGACTACGTCACAGTCACTGTTGCACTGATTGGTCAGAGCGTTGGCCTATACGCACAGAGACAGTTTGAAAGACAGTGGTTTGTTCCACCCACACCCTTCAGAAATGTCTACAGATCGAGGCCAGACTAAATATTCACATTTAGTCTGGCTTGCCAGGCTAGGGAAACACAAGTCGCATATCCATATATGTTGAAGATCCAACTTCATATGAAACGTGTGTACTTAAGTTATAACATGAACTCGAGTTGTCCATGAGCTGATAGCTGTAAGCCATGTACGACAAAATCTTTTCCGCTTAGAATGTAAACAAACCGGCGAAATGACGGTAGCAATTTGTGAAAAATGCTACAACAGTAATTCTTGAAAAAAAAAAAGATATATTCTTACCACACTTTTCATTCTATATTTTGCTGCTTTGTATTTTTGGGGTTTTTCGTTTTCGAGTAGTTTTTATTTCGTCCTCGGTTGGTTCAGCAACACGCGCCGCCATTTTGTTTTTCTCTACTCACGGTATATGAGCTGATATCCTAGTAATAGAGTAGCCGATCCGAGCACACGATTGCTCACATCCAGTGAATGTGGATAGAATAAAGATGGATATTAAACTTCTTGGGCGGCACGGTGGTGTAGTGGTTAGCGCTGTCGCCTCACAGCAAGAAGGTCCTGGGTTCGAGCCCCGTGGCCGGCGAGGGCCTTTCTGTGCGGAGTTTGCATGTTCTCCCCGTGTCCGCGTGGGTTTCCTCCGGGTGCTCCGGTTTCCCCCACAGTCCAAAGACATGCAGGTTAGGTTAACTGGTGACTCTAAATTGACCGTAGGTGTGAATGTGAGTGTGAATGGTTGTCTGTGTCTATGTGTCAGCCCTGTGATGACCTGGCGACTTGTCCAGGGTGTACCCCACCTTTCGCCCGTAGTCAGCTGGGATAGGCTCCAGCTTGCCTGCGACCCTGTAGAAGGATAAAGCGGCTAGAGATAATGAGATGAGATGAGATTAAACTTCTTTTCTATCGTTCAAGCGTTTACACACAATCCCTAGCTTTTCGTTTATATCTTTTTGAACCTTTTTTTTTTTCTTCCTTTTTACGTTGCCAGTAAAACTTTTTTGTTTTGCTGCTCTTTTAAAGCCACCACCTGACCCAGGTTGTTTTCCCTCTCAGATCAACATGATCCAGAGCATTGTGGCAGAGATTAACACCAAGACGGGCGAGTCGGAGTGCCACTATTATAAAGAGCGTCTGCTGTACTTGGAGGAGAGTCAGAGAGACCTGCTGATCGACAGCTCCCGCATTCTCAGCTGCCATGGAGAGCTGAAGAACAACAGAGGAGCTGTGAGTATTCTACACAAACCTGTTGACAGATTGTAACCATTTACACTTGTAGGCAAATGGGCCTCTGGTTAGCCTGATTGAAATACGATTGCTCGTAGCATTTGACTTCCTCTGATCTGTCGTTCGTTTTCAGGTGCATCAGAGATCAGCATTTTTGAGTGCTGTTTTAATTTCCTTAAAGCCGACAGCTTTGGCACTCACGACCTACATGTGATTTTTCTGTAGAATACATGAGGGCTTTTTGTTGCTCGGTTGGACTCGGAGAGACGGACGCATTTACACTTGTATAAAACAGTGGAATGTGTCTAGCCTCCTGAAGTGGGTGATCTGTTGGATCGGAATCTGATACATCAACAGGATATAATCCCGCAACTCCAGACTAATGAAGCGAGTCTGGATAAACAGTATCATGCATAGTTAAGATTTCTGGGAATCTGTAGATTCCCTGTTAGTGATGCGGTGGATATGAAAACCAACCAAGGTTTCAGTGAGGATTGATGAACAACCTCTGTCAAGGATAAAAAAAACCAAAACAAACTATAGCTAATCAGAGATGTCCACAAGCACCGGTGACTGGCGGTTTTCTCCGCCTACACAGACGGTCTGCACCGGCTATTCGATCCCAGAAATAAAACAACTACTTGCCTTTCAATGTTCAAGCAAGTTTATATCATCTCTGCTGCCCATAATTTGATGCAAGTCCAATTATTTCACCATGAAATTGTCTTCGATTCAGGTCTAGCATGACCAGAAGCAACGCTGTATTTGTTGATCGATTCTCGTCTCTGATTGGCTGAGCCAGACCACATGACCACACCGTAGTGTACAGTTATGTTACACCATGTAGTTATGTTGCAGAGCCAGGCAGCGTACTACAGAGGGTAACTGAGGCCCTGTCCACACGGCAACGGATTCAGGTGAATCTGATAAAATTTATCGTTTCGGCCTGGCGTCCACACAGCACCGGCGTTTTGGGTGCCCCAAAACGATATTTTTTGAGAACGGTTTCCAGAGTGGAAAAATCTGGCAACGCCGCCGTTGCGAAGTCGTCTGGATGAGTAGAACGGATTTGTTTACGATGACGTCACAACCACATGACTAGAACAAGTCATCACGCCGGGTAGAAGAAGGGGTTTATGCGCATGCGTCCTGCTTCTATTGTTCTGGTGTCTCCGATGGGACCGTCTTACAGTGCACGTAGAGGTGTGGCATGTGTATTGCATCGTTTTCAGCAAGCGTTGCATTGCCATATGTACCTGATATTTTACTGATCCGTTGCCCATGTGGACGCGATTTTTTTTTTTTTTTTTTTTTACCCGCTAAAAAAAAATCTCGTTGTCATTGTCGTGTGGATGTAGCCTGAAAAAGCCAAGCGCACACATCTGGAGGGAAATTTCAGATATATTTTGCAAGTATGGTTAGTAATTTATTTGCTGAGAATGCATCAGAAGCCACTAGAAGGCATGTAAATTTCAAAATCCCCCCCCAAGCATTAGCATGACTTTGGCACACCACAGCAGCAAATTCCAGATCCGCCACCTACTACTTTTTTAAGCCAGCTACTTCAGATTTTCTGGAGAACCCTAGCGAATGTTCATCACATTTTGGATTCTTCTTTGAAACATAACTGACTGTGTAATTGGCTCACCTTACCGTAGATATTGGGTTTTATTGACCCTGATGCAAGATCCAATTTATTTTTATTCCTTTCGATGATGTTTTGATTTAAATATTTACACATTTGACTAACTAGTAGGCATGTTACCAATGTATCTTGTGACGAATCAGTAGTGATACAAATTTGACAATTCAAATCAATGAAATAGCAAATTAATCATGATTAATATCAGGATACGTAAGCTTAGTTTTTCCTAGCTGTAATTGTGGTGTTTAGACAGCACACGGCACAATAACGTACAATTGCGGCAATGCATGTGACTTCACCCAAGGTGGAAGTAACACAGCTCGAATGCTGCGAAAACAGATCTAAAATGGGAAAGATCCGGTGTGTGATTGACTGTACAAATAGATTTGGCAAGAAATCAAAGCTTTTTTTTTTTAAACAGACTGCTGAAAAATAAAGAAAAGACAAGAAAAAAATGGCCGTTTTTCTGTTTAAGCCTGACTACAGCATTCACAAATTTTCATAAATGAAAAGAGAAGCAAATGGAGGGAGTACAAACGTTCATAAAAATTTGTTCACAAAAGGACTGTTTGTTATTAACAAATATTTTTGTTAGTATGCTATTCCAGTCTTTACAAACGTGTACAAATAATTATTGTTGGTTATTAAGGAAATGAAACAAATGCATTTTTGGCAATAAAATTTTTCATTTAATATTTTTTCAGAAATATCATGGGAAAATCAAATCGTGAGCCCAATAGCGCGAGTTGAATTGTGAATGGAATGAATCATTACACGCCTACTCACTAGCCTATTTTTTTCTAAATTGGCTGAAATAATTATAAATATTTGTGATTCCAGTACTGAGTGATTTTATTTTGGCTATTCCCAGGCAGTCCTAGGTTAAAGATTGGAGTTTATTTATTAAAGAGGTTATGGTCTGTCTTCAAAGCAACACACACATTGTAAAAGCTGAACACTGACGAACATAACCCAGGCTCGTGGGAGATCTCTCAGTATGTAATCTAATTAGCGTTTGGTGTGTTTACTCTTCCTCTGTGCTAATTGGAAGCGCCTGTTTCAGGCTGTCACCTGTCACTCATCATGTTTCTGCTTCACGTTAGAGCCGAAGGCTTTCTTTTCTTTTCCAATAAGAGACTTCCATTTTAATTGTGTCGGCTCCCAAAAATAAGAGGGCAGTGCTGTGGAAACACGTTAATCACAGGAAAACGTAAACTGAAGGCTATTAATCAAGATGCGGTCAAGGGGCAGACAAAGCGGCTTTGCCTTTCATGGAGAGAAACGTGACTGGGCTTTAAACAATGAACCAATAAAGTATGAATACCACACAGGAAGGAAAACGATTCCGTCAACCCGAACAATACCGTTTTTATTCCGAGCTGCTTGGGTCACAAAGTTCCCAAGTGCAGCTCTAATACGATTTCACAAATGCTTTTAATATTTTTAAGAACTGACTAGCATGTCCACGGAGCAGTGATGCGAAGGCTGTATAAGGTTGGAGCCAAGTCAAGTTTCCCTTCAGCGTGTCCTCCGTTTCCTCTGAACCCTCTGCTGTAAGTCGGAGCCAGCATGCGTATCAGTTTCCTTCATCTAAACACACTTGTGCACGCACGCACGCGCGTGCACGCACTGCCACCTCCTTTCATGGTCAGGCATCAGAGTCTCTCTCCAAATTCAGTACGTCTTACACTCAAGCTCATGGGATCAGAATGGACCAAAATAGCTCGAGTATTTATCAAAATGGAAATGTGGACAAATCCGCTTCTAGGCTATGCATTGCTTTGATGATAACTCACAGGTTACGTAACTTCCAGTGTCACATCCCTAAAATATTTATTAAACAGACTTCCGTGAAGTTGGCTTCAGACATACACACATGCATTATCCTCTTGTAGCGATTATTTTAAGGAGCCCTGCTAATCATAAGGCACTTGCTGGGAGGAAAATATCAAGCAGAAATGTTTACAATACTCCATTTGCTGCTTTGTTTTCATGATCAGTAACAGTAACAGGCCTGTCTGTCTTTCTCCATGCAGAAGCTACACGTGTTCCTGTTCCAGGACGTGTTGGTGATCACGCGGGCCGTCACTCATAACGAGCAGCTCTGCTATCAGCTCTACCGGCAGCCCATCCCAGTGCGGGATCTCGAGTGGGAGGACCTGCAGGACGGCGAGATCCGTCTGGGCGGCTCCATCAGAGGGGCTTTCAGCAACACTGAGAAGAGTGAGTTATATATTTAGTCTTGAAGTTTTCTTCTTAATAATAATAATAATAATAATAATAGCAACTGCAGACCACAGTGACTGTGAAGTGGTGCTGGAGCTAGCAAATATCCGTTCTCTGCCAATGAAGTGAACAGAAATAACGACATGGACATTTTCGCATAAAATATGGAAGATTTTTATATATTTTACAAGGAGGTTCTTTTTAAGACAATTTCCAACTTTGGCTAGCATTAGCCTATGCTTTAGTTACACTTTACAACCGTTCTGGTTAATGGAGACCAGTTCTGTAAGTAGGCATGATGACGATTTGAATGTATGAAATAAAAAATGAATCGTGATTATCATCAGACTGCGTAATCTTAGTTTTTACAAGCTGTACTTGGGTTTGTTTAGACAGCAGAAGCTGCAATAGTGGGAATGCACGTGACTTCACCGTGGGCGGAAGTAACACAGCTCTAATGCCACGAAAACGCACCAAAAAAAAAAAAAAAGACCAAAATAGGGGAAAAAGCTGTTGTGTGATTAACTGTACAAAAAGATTTAATAAGAAATCAGAGCTCTCTTTTAATAGACTGCTGAAAGATAAAGAAAGAGACGCATAAGAAGGTAGTAGAAATGTTCCTAGATGTTTATTAAGAAAAGGCCCAATTGTTGTTAACCTTTTCATTTTTTTAATAAAAGGAATCTTATAGTTAATAGGCTATTATATTTTCCTCCAATTTTATAAATGTCTGTAAATAATTATTGTTGGTTATTAAGAAAATGAAAAGGTGTTTTTTGTTGTTGTTTTTTTTAAACAACAAAATGAGCAAGTTCATAATCAGAAAATAAATGTTGCTTTTTTGGTAATAAAATTTTCTTCAATTTTTTTTTCCAAAAATGTCATGGGAAAAATCTAATCATGAACCCAGTATCGTGAAGTAAGACAACCCTTATTTTATTGAATGATATAAAAAAAAAATGACCACCACAGAACAAAAAGTTCATGGAGTGGAGTTGGACCTTATCCAGCTTGGGCGGAGTCAAGCCAAAATTCTCGATTGTGGAATGTATTTGAGGTTGGATAAGTGTTTCCTGGTGTACAGCATAGTGTTGGTTAGCATTCGGGGTATGGGTTAGGACTTGGGTGCATAAGAGAATTTGGATCAGATCTCGCTCCACCCCCTGACCTTTGGGTTCTGCAGCGACCTTTTTTTTTCTCCCGTTCTGATCTCTTTCATGATTACCCTGAGATACTAAAATCATAAATTTTTGGATCCAGTTTTTGTATAATGATACAAGTATGCGTGAATGTCCATTTCCTACAAATAATGTTTCCAGGCTATGTATCTGTTCTAACATCTTGTCTTGGTTAGAGAGATGATCTTAAAGGAACAGTCCACCGTACTTCCATAATGAAATATGATGTTCTCTGAATTGAGACGAGCTGATCCGTACCTCTCCGAGCTTTGTGCGACCTCCCAGTCAGTCAGACGCGCTGTTACTCCTGTTAGCGATGTAGCTAGGCTCAGCATGGCCAACGGTATTTTTTGGGGCTGTAGTTAGATGCGACCAAACTCTTGCGCGTTTTTCCTGTTTACATAGGTTTATATGACCAGTGACATGAAACAAAGTTCAGTTGCACAAATTGAAACGTGGCGATTTTCTATGCTATGGAAAGTCCGCACTATAATGACAGGCGTACTAACATCTTCTGCGCGCTTCGACAGCGCATTGATACCTTCACTCCTGAGTGAAAAACAGGAAAAACGCGGAAGAGTTTGGTCGCATAACTACAGCCCCAAAAAATACCATTGGCCATGCTGAGCCTAGCTACATTGCTAACAGGAGTAACAGCGCGTCTGACTGACTGGGAGGTCGCACAAAGCTCAGAGAGGTACGGAGCAGCTCGTCTCAATTCAGAGAAGAACATATTTCATTATGGAAGTACGGTGGACTGTTCCTTTAAAGCTGGAATTGGCTCTCAGTGATTTAAACATGGCTACCAGTCCTCCAGATCAGGGCTGAGAACCAGTGTATCGATCTAAACTTAAATTAGCTTTTTTTGCTTGACATGAAATTTCAAGTGTACTGATGGTTTTCTTCAAACCCCATTGTAAGAAATGTCTCGGTTCCTTCCTCTACCAGCCAAGAACTTTTTCCGGGTGACGTTCTGCAGCGGAGGTCAGCTCCAGTCCCACTCCTTCCAAGCCAGTGACTCTTTCAACAAGCAACAATGGCTGAACTGCATACGACAGGCTAAAGTAGCGATCGGCTCTCAGCCTTCCCAGCACATGGCTCCTGCTCGGGACAAAATGGAGGAGCGCATGGACCAAAGCGACAGCGATTCCTCAGACTGTAGCATGGACACTAGCGATCCCGGTGCTGAGGCTGGAACGCAGCTGATGGAGCACACACACGTGGACTTGTGAATGCCGTACTGTCATAGTAACGTGATCGGTCGTCTGCAGTCATCTCCACTCACCAAGCCAACCTGTACAGTATCGTCATGGAGAAGCCGCAGAGCAGAGAGAGCACTACTTTTCCCACCACTACTTTATTTTCATGTCTCTTTCGATCCGTCTGTCTCTCTCTGTGGTGCATTCTGTCGCACTCCCAACTGTGAAACTGTGTCAGGTTTGCCTGTCGTCTGAACAGGACTCGGGTCAAGAGGACACACTTAATTTCATTCCTCACAGCGTGAACCTAAAAGTGGTCCTCTGAGGAGAGGAAAGATTCCGCGTTGAAAGATGTATTATATTTATGTCAACGTACTGTGTTGTGTCTGCAAAAACGCCCCAGACAAAACGACCAGACGAATGTTTTCATGACAATCAAGAAGTGGCGGTTTTGGTGGCGCACAGTGTTTTAAAGCCTAAGGGGTTGTACTGACATTTCTACACTTATTCGAGACCCATCTTGAAGTTCTTGTGGTCATGGATGCTTTCCGCACTCAAAAAAAAAAAAGCAAGACGTGAGGAGAGTGAAGCCAAAACCGTGCAGCTTTGTGATGAACATGTTGCTTCACGTCTCATGTGCGTGTTTCTATCCCGACATCAGAACGCAGATAAACAGTGTCCAAAAAAATCCATCATGCCATTTAAGCTGTTCCCTACAAAGGTTAGGTTTAAATTAAATGAGCTGCATCCAGCCAGACAACGGAGGCCAATTCCATTAAAGCACTTTGAAAAAAAAAAAAATTAGCCTGTTTGGCAGAAACGTCAGGTAACCATCAAAAGATAAGCAACGGAAAGATCAGTTTTGTGAAAATGTAGCTGAAGCTCTCACTTGGTGTAAAGCTGTAATTGCTTGTGCCATGTTGCTCAGCATAACTTGTCTTTTCCACAGGTGTTTGTGTGCGCGTGTGTGTGTGTGTATGCGCCAGTGTATCGCATCATGCTTTGCTAAAAACATTGCCAAAAAGTGTTTTAATCCTGTGCGTGTTTACCTGTGGGGCCTTGCTATTTTGTTCCACGTTTGAGGAATCTGCATCGCCACTATAGAAATTATTCAAAATACATTTGTTTTTATTGATTTTTTTTTTTTTAAAGAAATGTAATAAAATTTATGCAGTAGTGTGGTTATTTATAGCTTATTTTTCACTTGACCTAACTATGCTGTTCTTTCATTTCAAGTGCTCATAGAACAGGAAGTGTTACTGAAGGTGAGCGAAATAGCGTTTTTACGATTTGGATAGAAGGACATGGTTTGAAGGAATGGAAGTAAAGCCATACAGAGGGGTATGTGAACACGTGATGATTGTGTTAGCACGGTGTGTGTGTGTATACTGATGGAAAGCTGGAAAGTGTGTATTGAGTACCAAATAAATGATTTAAAACACTTGGGTTTGTTTTAACTCTTCACTGTCAGTGTTTATGGGATATGATCTTTATTATACTGTACGTGGATATGCAAGTCAAGGTTAAGTATAGTTCGTGTTCCATAGCAATTTGCCAACAATTACTGTTTTTATGAATTAAAGAACATTTCATGCTTTTAACTCCTTTATGTTCATGATGTTTACATAGCTCCTGTTTTATAAAAGCTCATCTCATCTCATTATCTGTAGCCGCTTTATCCTGTTCTACAAGCTGGAGCCTATCCCAGCTGACTACGGGCGAAAGGCGGGGTACACCCTGGACAAGTCGCCAGGTCATCACAGGGCTGACACATAGACAACCATTCACACTCACATTCACACCTACGGTCAATTTAGAGTCACCAGTTAACCTAACCTGCATGTCTTTGGACTGTGGGGGAAACCGGAGCACCCGGAGGAAACCCACGCGGACACGGGGAGAACATGCAAACTCCACACAGAAAGGCCCTCGCCGGCCATGGGGCTCGAACCCGGACCTTCTTGCTGTGAGGCGACAGCGCTAACCACTATACCACCGCGCCGCCCACCCTTGTTCTTCTTTTTTTTTCTTTTTAACATGAAAATCATGTGATCAAGAAACCGCAAAGCTTTCCTTCATGAAAACGTTGTCAGAAATTTTCAAGTGCCAGCTTTGTAACAAAAAAAAAATGCTGACACTAGAGACCCCTTCCAAAAATAAATCTCATCGTCGAAAACTTGACACTCTGGAGTAAAGCGTTCTCTCTCACTCCATTCTCTTAACCCTCATCCTACCATGCTATTTTACACCTTAATCTTACCATGTGGGGTCCGTTTGGACCCCAATACTTTTCTTTAAAATTAAAGCTTATAAAGACAAAATCACCAGATAAGTTTTGTTCAGAACATCTTGTATTAATAACAGCAATACACTAAAGGGCCCAAGGCATAAAGAACACACTTAACCTTCATCCTACCAGCCAATTTTACATACACAAACTACCCGGCGGGGTCCGTATGGACCCCAGGAGGGAATACCTTGAAATCAATGCAGTAAGAACCAATTCAATGCAGCAAACAGACATAACTTTATTGAAGAACAAAATCCACTATGGCTGAATATCAATGATGTATTATAAATGCAATAATATTGCAATAACTAGCATCTCATCTCATTATCTGTAGCTGCTTTATCCTTCTACAGGGTCGCAGGCAAGCTGGAGCCTATCCCAGCTGACTACGGGCGAAAGGCGGGGTACACCCCGGACAAGTCGCCAGGTCATCACAGGGCTGACACATAGACACAGACAACCATTCACACTCACATTCACACCTACGGTCAATTTAGAGTCACCAGTTAACCTAACCTGCATGTCTTTGGACTGTGGGGGAAACCGGAGCACCCGGAGGAAACCCACGCAGACACGGGGAGAACATGCAAACTCCACACAGAAAGGCCCTCGCCGGCCCCGGGGCTCGAACCCAGGACCTTCTTGCTGTGAGGCGACAGCGCTAACCACTACACCACCGTGCCGCCCCGCAATAACTAGCATACATGTAGCAAATTATAGCGCCACAAAAAAAATTGGCATTATATACATGATTTTTGCAGCTCATGCAGCTGTAAAACATTCTGGATTACAACTTAGGTCTTTTCTTACAGAATTTAAAACAAAAAAGTAATTGTAAAATAATTTAGGGCTTTTGTTTTGCAGTCTGTGCTTATTGCAGCAGTGGGGTCCACACGGACCCCAAGAAGGAATGCCTTGGTAGTTTCATTATGGAACATAAAAGAAATAAAAGAAGTTAACTTTCAGTGTGCTATTCAATTATAAAATGAAAGACAGATAAACTTTACTCTGGGGTCCGGTTGGACCCCAGAAACAAATTAATTATACCTTCACAATGCAAAAAGCTGATCTTCCGGTGCTTTAGTGTTTTAATTAAGACATAAATTCCGACAAATTCATAAAACGGTGAGGCAGTATGTCACATATTTTTAAAATGGCAAACAAACATATAGGTGCGGGGTCCAGATGGACCCCACTTGGTAGGATGAAGGTTAATGCTCAATTAAAAAAAAAAAAACCTACATTCTCAGTTACTGATAACCACGTAACATGACCAACACTTTCCTTGTTTTCTCAAAAGATATGTTATCTTTGTTTAGGAAAGTAATCCCCCCCCGCCCCCCCTTTTCTCATCTGTGTCCTCGGTTGCGTTGGCAATTTGACCCGATCAGATACTAATTGCAAGCAAAAACATAAGAATTTCATCTTGTTTTACACAAAACCATCTGACTTCTTGAAATGTTCTTGCTATTCAAAGAAAATCCTGATTTAAAAAAAAAAAAAGCTGGGATCAAAAAAATGTGTCCCTGTTAATTAGCTGTAGGCTCAAACGAACCTCTGAATAATGTAGGAGTGTTCACAGAAATGTTCCTCTTTCTGGTGCCATGGCAACGGCTAAATATTTAAAGATGAACTAATGTGAGCCAGGTAAGGTCATTAGTCTCTTAAATCCTAACAGCCTTATCTTTGAGAACTGAGGAGTGTTTCTATGCGTTAGGAATTTCAATTTGTCTCATGTTGATCAATGGCGGACTCAGGGGTGGGCAGTGAGGGTGACTCACACCCCCCTTCATATCCCCGTGGTTGGAAAAAGTGTATTTTCTAGAGTGGTGAAACCCAGAGGAAGTAAGTACCCCACTGGCTGCCCTTCACATGACGGGGGGAAATGATTGAATGCCCTCTAGGGTGCCCCTTATGTAATAAATTATGATGTGCTCTCTAGGGCATGAAAATTCAATACCGTGTCTTAATAAGTGCCCTTCTAGTGAAGAAAACGTGATGCTGTTCCCTTAAACTTGATGTCCCCAATGGCTGCCCTTCCAGTGGAAAAGAGTGCCGTTATATCAACCCTACATGACAACGTCCCAGAAAGTGCCCTTTCCACTAAAGAAAATGGACTGCAGTGCTGTATAGGGTACTCTAATGGTTAGAGAAGCAGCTTTGGAGCCAAAAGGTTGCCAGTTCGATTCCCTGGACCAGCAGGAATGGCTGAAGTGCCCTTGAGCAAGGCACCTCACCCCCAACTGCTCCCAAGGCTGCTCTGGGTGTGTTGTATGTCGCTTTGGATAAAAGCGTCTGCTAAATGCCTGTAATGTAAAGGGTGTTCCAGTAGAGGAAATGTGGTGTGGTACCTCACAATGGGACAAACTTGAGGTTCCCTACAGGTGCCTTTATGATTTGGGGGCGACTCATGAAGTGCCCTTACAATGGAGAGAGAAAAACTTCCTAGCGAAGAAAATGAGATGCAGTGCCCTACAGTCTCCCTTACAAAGTACCCTCTAGGGCTGGTTTACGAAATAAACATTTTAAAAGTTTATAGCTCCCTGTGTGGTTCATCTTAGAGATAAAGCTATTTCATCATCCATGATGAGTCATAGATTTTTGCACACTAGGGCCCCATGTCGTGCAATCAGTGCCCTTTTTTTCCCCTTTGTCCTTGCCCTTCAAACAGAATGAGTCCACCAGAATAAGTGTTTGCAGTCCATCATAAATCCATCTTAAATTTTTATGATTAAATTAATGCATGCTGCATAAATCTCATCTCATTATCTCTAGCCGCTTTATCCTGTTCTACAGGGTCGCAGGCAAGCTGGAGCCTATCCCAGCTGACTACGGGCGAAAGGCGGGGTACACCCTGGACAAGTCGCCAGGTCATCACAGGGCTGACACATAGACACAGACAACCATTCACACTCACATTCACACCTACGGTCAATTTAGAGTCACCAGTTAACCTAACCTGCATGTCTTTGGACTGTGGGGGAAACCGGAGCACCCGGAGGAAACCCACGCGGACACAGGGAGAACATGCAAACTCCGCACAGAAAGGCCCTCGCCGGCCACGGGGCTCGAACCCGGACCTTCTTGCTGTGAGGCGACAGCGCTAACCACTACACCACTGTGCCGCCCGTGCTGCATAAATACTTTGGAAATTAAAAAACAATTATGAAGAGCTAGTATATCATGAGTGCAATCTATTTACTGCTGTAAGGAGAAAAACTCTTGGGCACGTGTGTTAGCGAAAAATAATCGACGACAGTGCTGCTGATGCAGTCTCACGCAAAGTGCCGTGTACCAACCTGAATTTGATTCTTTTCCAATAACAGCATGTGCACAGTGTTTTATTCCAATGAGTACAATTTGAATTCATTCTTGAACAAGAAGTCATGCTTTACCACCATTTAACGTTGTGGAAACAATGTCAACAAAAGTTCATTCCTGTTCAAGTTCATTACACTCATCGGCCACTTTAATAGGAACTTGTTCTTGATTCTAAGATTCCTGTTCTTGGCTGCAGGAGCGGAACCCAATATGGTGGTGTTCTGTTGTATGCCGAGATGCTTTTCTGCTCACCATGGTTGTAAAGAGTTGCTATGAGTTACTGTAGTCTTCCTGGGAGCTCGAACTAATCTGGCCAGTTTCCTCTGAGCTGTCTTGTCAACAAGGCGTTTGTTTCCACCCGCAGAACTGTTGCTCAGTCAGCGTTTTTTGTTTTTTTGCACCATTCTGTCTGTGTGAACTCTAGAGACTGTTGTGTGTGAAAACCCCAGGAGATCAGCAGTTTCTGGAATACTCAAACCAGTCCATCTGACTCAAACCAACAGCCACAGTGAAAGTCATACTTTGAGGTCACAGTTTTCCCCATTCTATTTGAACATTGTAAGCTCTTGATTTGTATCTGCGTGATTTGATGCATTGTACTGCTGTCATGTCAAGTGATCAGCTGATTAGAGAACTGCATCAAACAGCAGGTGGATGTACAGTGGTGCTTGAAAGTTTGTGAACCCTTTAGAATTTTCTATATTTCTGCATAAATATGACCTAAAACATCATCAGATTTTCACACAATTCCTAAAAGTAGATAAAGAGAACCCAGGTAAACAAGTGAGACAAAAATATTATACTTGGTCATTTATTTATTGAGGAAAATGATCCAATATTGCATATCTGTGAGTGGCAAAAGTATGTGAACCTTTGCTTTCAGTATCTGGTGTGACCCCCTTGTGCAGCAATAACTGCAACTAAACATTTGCGGTAACTGTTGATCAGTCCTGCACACTGGCTTGGAGGAATTTTAGCCCATTCCTCCGTACAGAACAGCTTCAACTCTGGGATGTTGGTGCGTTTCCTCACATGAAGTGCTCGCTTCAGGTCCTTCCACAACATTTCCATTGGATTAAGGTCAGGACTTTGACTTGGCCATTCCAAAACATTAACTTTATTCTTCTTTAACCATTCTTTGGTAGAACGACTTGTGTGCTTAGGGTCGTTGTCTTGCTGCATGACCCACCTTCTCTTGAGATTCAGTTCATGGACAGATGTCCTGACATTTTCCTTTAGAATTCGCTGGTATAATTCAGAATTCATTGTTCCATCAATGATGGCAAGCTGTCCTGGCCCAGATGCAGCAAAACAGGCCCAAACCATGATACTACCACCGCCATGTTTCACAGATGGGATAAGGTTCTTATGCTGGAATGCAGTGTTTTCCTTTCTCCAAACATAACACTTCTCATTTAAACCAAAAACTTCTATTTTGGTCTCATCCGTCCACAAAACATTTTTCCAATAGCCTTCTGGCTCGTCCACGTGATCTTTAGCAAACTGCAGATGAGCAGCAATGTTCTTTTTGGAGAGCAGTGGCTTTCTCCTTGCAACCCTGCCATGCACACCATTGTTGTTCAGTGTTCTCCTGATGGTGGACTCATGAACATTAACATTAGCCAATGTGAGAGAGGCCTTCAGTTGCTTAGAAGTTACCCTGGGGTTCTTTGTGACCTCACCGACTATTACGCACCTTGCTCTTGGAGTGATCTTTGTTGGTCGACCACTCCTGGGGAGGGTAACAATGGTGTTGAATTTCCTCCATTTGTACACAACCTGTCTGACTGTGGATTGGTGGAGTCCAAACTCTTTAGAGATGGTTTTGTAACCTTTTCCAGCCTGATGAGCATCAACAATGCTTTTTCTGAGGTCCTCAGAAATCTCCTTCGTTCATGCCATGATACACTTCCGCAAATGTGTGTTGTGAAGATCAGACTTTGATAGATCCCTGTTCTTTAAATAAAACAGGGTGCCCACTCACACCTGATTGTCATCCCATTGATTGAAAACTCCTGACTCTAATTTCACCTTCAAATTAACTGCTAAGCCTAGAGGTTCACATACTTTTGCCACTCACATATATGTAATATTGGATCATTTTCTTCAATAAATAAATGACCAAGTATAATATTTTTGTCTCATTTGTTTAACTGGGTTCTCTTTATCTACTTTTAGGACTTGTGTGAAAATCTGATGATGTTTTAGGTCATATTTATGCAGAAATATAGAAAATTCTAAAGGGTTCACAAACTTTCAAGCACCACTGTATATACTACAGTAGAAGCTATAAACAGTTGTTCCATCACCAGCCTGTTTTTTCTCTCTCTCTTAAAGTGAATAAGACCAAAAAAAAAAAACACAGCTTGAAAGCGAAATGTTCTGAAGACTTTCACAAGGCAGAAAACAGCCACACTGGAGGCTCCGCCCATAAATGTTAATTAAACATTGTCTTCCAGAAAAAGCCACCATATCAATGATTTCTTTTTTTGGGGTTAAATAAAATGTTCTGAATCTATTTAGAATTGCACTTAGAATTTGTGGTGCACATTCACCATACAAGACCTTGTCAATGAGCTGTTTCTATGGCAACAGTAACCTATTCCATCCAGTACATTAATACAGGAAACCCTGTGATTTGTTATCGGAAAGGTGTTGATTTCATTTCCTGTCACACCAATCAGCTTCAAGAATTCAGTAGCACTGTGGTATCCTTTTGGTGGTAGATTTGAACTCAAGGTACGGGTACATTCGGACTACATAAGGAGTACTTTTCCTTTATCCTGACTTCCATCCTTTCTGATCTACAGAGTAGTGATTGGACGATTCACAAACTGATCCCTTTTGAACGACTCCCTTAAAAGAGGCGGTTAGATGAATCAATTTTGAAGCACATCCAAATGAAACATATTGATGGCATTGAATTTTGTAACTGGGAGCATTTGTGGTGCAATGGCCTAAATTCAAAGCTATCGAAAGAGTTGAATCATTGAAATAACTCACTAGCCTAGTGGACTAAGCTTTTGTTGCCCTCTTGTGGCCAGGTAAATGTTCACATCATGGTCTGGCTAGAGAAACAATTGTTTACAGGTTAAAAGTCATGTCATTTGCTGGCATGATGATGATAATAATGTTATCAGTAGTCAGACTTTATCTTAAATTAAGGATGTCGTTCTATATTGGTGAAGGTGAACGGGCTGTAAGACCGAACAAAGCTGGAATGAAAGAGGGAATGTTTGTTGTTGAAAGAGGATGTGAAGTTTGCAAACTGCTCCATGTTTAACTCTTGCACATCTGTTTGCTAATGGGCATGTTAGACTGTTAGAAAAAAAATAGGAAATAACAAGCGGTGAGCTTGCATCAGACTGCATTGTTTGTCTGGTGTGTGTGAAGTTAATTAGTGCCACAGGGAGCAATTGTGTGAAGGTCGGCCTCAGTAGGGCGAGGCCTTTGTCAACACTATTTATTCAGCTGTTGTAAAAAAAAAAATCAAAGAGAGTTGAGGAAGAGCGTCACTGACATGCAGCATGTTAAGCTGTTACAGTAACACACCTATTGGAAAATTTCCTTTCATACTTCAAGGAAGAATGTTGGCTTTTTATTAACCGAATACTCTCCTGTAGTGTTATAAGATGTGCACAACTTGAACAGCTTTGCTGAGAGCAATTTGACCTGCTGCAATCTGGTGACCTTCATCATGAAAAGCCTTTGGGAAAACCTTTGTGGCCGTGATGCAGTTAGAATCAACAGGAGGAAAAAAAACCATATGGCGCTGCTGCTCCTCTGGGCTCGTCTTCACTGCCAGGTTTTTCCCCACGAGGAATCAAAGCTCTTGTTTCTCTCGACTCCCTCAGGAGAGCAGCTCAGATCCACACAAGCAACAGAACCAGTGTTCTTCTGCCTAACTGTATACTAGTGTTTGGGAGAACAATTCTATAATAATAATAATAATAATAATAATTTTATTTGAATAGCATTATGTTTACAATGCTTTATAGCATAATATCAGATACATGCAAAAAATATATCCAATAAACTATAAAATAAACACACTTGTTTTTTATTACAAGAAATGAAAGGAAATAAACACTTCATAAAATATAATAATAATTCCTTGTATAATACTGCCTATTTACAATTTTTCTTTTATTTTTTGTTTACCTACCTTTTCAATTTAAAAAATAATAGCAAAAAGAAAATGTGTAAATTATTATTGTTTTTGTTGCTGTTAAGGTTTTATTGACTTCTCTAAATTATATCAATATTTTTGATACTTTACTATTAATACTAATTATTATAAACATGGCTTATTGTTTATACTGTGTATTCATAGATGATGATTAAACATGTTTGGGTTTTTTTTTAATCATATGCTATGCTTTATTTTAAATCAGAACGTCGGGGTCTGTTCAAGAAACTTCAATTAAGGTAACTGAATAAAACATGAACAATATATTACATGAACAACAATAATAAATAGCACTATAATAACTATGAGATAATGTAAAAAAAAAAAAAAAAGCAAAATATTCCATTCTAAAACGTATATATTTGGCGTGTACATTTCCAGGAAGAAGGCGGCACGGTGGTGTAGTGGTTAGCGCTGTCGCCTCACAGCAAGAAGGTCCGGGTTCGAGCCCCGTGGCCGGCGAGGGCCTTTCTGTGCGGAGTTTGCATGTTCTCTCCGTGTCTGCGTGGGTTTCCTCCGGGTGCTCCGGTTTCCCCCACAGTCCAAAGACATGCAGGTTAGGTTAACTGGTGACTCTAAATTGAGCGTAGGTGTGAATGTGAGTGTGAATGGTTGTCTGTGTCTATGTGTCAGCCCTGTGATGACCTGGCGACTTGTCCAGGGTGTACCCCGCCTTTCGCCCGTAGTCAGCTGGGATAGGCTCCAGCTTGCCTGCGACCCTGTAGAAGGATAAAGCGGCTAGAGATAACGAATGAATGAGATTTCCAGGAAGAAATGAATTGCATTGCGTTGTAAGTGATATAATCAGCACTTCAGGCTGGATCAAACATGTTCAAGATAACAGAAGTGACAGTGAGTGCATTTAATAAAATATATGTCCATAGAAGCATAATTTAATGCATTTTATAGGTTCATATCTAAATGTGTGGTGTAAGTGGTTAGCACGGCTCTCCTCACAGTAAGAAGATTCTGGGTTCGAGCCCAGCAGCCGGCGAAGGCCTTTCTGTGTGGAGTTTGCATGTTCTTGCCGTGTCTGCGTGGGTTTCCTCCGGGTGCTCCGGTTTCCCCCACAGTCCAAAGGCATGCAGTTAGGTTAACGTGGGGCGGCCTTGGGCTAAAGTGCCCTTGAGCAAGGTACCTGACCCCTGACTGCTCCCCGGGCGCTCTCGTGTGGCTGCCCACTGCTCTGGGTGCGTGTGTTCACTGCTTCAGATGGGTTAAATGCAGAGAGGGAATTTCACAAGTGTGTGATGAATAAAGTTGTGCTTTCTTTCTATTATTATTGTCTCGAGCAAGCTGGCACAAAAAATTTCCTTTGGGTTCAATAAAGTTTCATCTGATCCTATCTGGGCGGCACGGCGGTGTAGTGGTTAGCACGGTCGTCTCACAGCAAGAAGGTTCTGGGTTCGAACCCAGCAGCTGGCGAGGGCCTTTCTGTGTGGAGTTTGCATGTTCTCCCTATGTCTGCATGGGTTTCCTCCGGGTGCTCCGGTTTTCCCCACAATCTAAAGACATGCAGTTAAGTTAACGTGGGGCGGCCTTGGGCTGAGGAAAAGAAGAAGAAGAAACATTTATTTGTCACATGCACACTTCAAGCACAGTGAAATTCAACACACACACTCGGAGCAGTGGGCAGCCACACCAGAGCGCCCAGGGAGCAGTACCTTGCTCAAGGGCACCTCAGCCCAAGGCCGCCCCACGTCAAACTAACTGCATGTCTTTGTATTGTGGGGGAAAACGGAGCAAACCCACGCAGGCATGGGGAGAACGTGCAAACTCCACACAGAAAGGCCCTTGCTGGCCACTGGGTTCGAACCTGGAACCTTCTTGCTGTGAGGTGACCATGCTGCCTGACTGGTCCCTGGGCGCTCTAGAAGAAGAAACCTTTATTTGTCACATGTCACTCTCGTCTCTGCGAGCCTACCACACAGATTTAATACTTGTCATTTTTAGGGCATACCTAACAACATGTGTTTTCTTTCTCTCTCTCTCCCCCCCAATCTGTCCCTCTGAGTTACATGTTGGTCCTGGGATTGAGATGCTGGCCTCTTCTGCCCCTCGGACCTGCTTGGTCCATCCTGGTGCCCTGTGTCTGGTCGGAGTTTTATCGCACCGCTCCTGTGGAGGACGGCCCCATGAGGACAGTTCAGGGTTATACCTGGAGGATGCTCTGGACTCTTACAGTAATGCTTTTATGGCTGAGGACTACAGTTGTCTTGCTAACTTTAGGACTGCAGTTGTCATGAACAGTTTTGCACTCAATTTTCCATCAATGAAGAGTTTATAACATCAACGAAACTGTCCTCATGTTAAAACTGTTAATATTATAGTCAGGCTGTCTGTTGTTGCCCAAATGAGGATGGGTTCCCTTTTGAGTCTGGTTCCTCTCGAGGTTTCTTCCTCATGTCGTCTGAGGGAGTTTTTCCTTGCCACCGTCGCCACAGGCTTGCTCATTGGGGATAGATTAGGGATAAAATTAGCTCATGTTTTAAGTCGTTCAAATTCTGTAAAGCTGCTTTGCGACAATGTTTATTGTTAAAAGCGCTATACAAATGAATGAATGAATGAATGAATGAATGAATTAATTTATTTATTTTGAACATGTATAAAAATATATGTAACTATTTGTACATACAAAAGAAAGAAAACGAAAAAAGTGACAAAAAAAGAATAAATAAAATAACATGAGCTAAGACATTACAATACACCGCACATTGTTCGAAAAAGGAGTGAGAAGAAGTACAATACTTTTTTTTTATTTCCCACCCCTTTTTAACTACCCCGAAATCCAAACTACATTAATACACCTATAAAAATATATACCATATATACACTTCATGATTATCCATATAAATATATAATTACAAAAATAAATATATACTACATACCATATCCATATATATACATACACACACATATTATATATATATACACACACACACACACACACACATATATATATATATATATATATATATATATATATATATACACACACACACATATATATATATATATATATATATATATATATATATATATATATATACACACATACATATACACACATATACACATACACATCATAAATATCTCTATAAATATATAATTACAAAAAAATATATATATATACTTTATACCATATATACACTTC
This sequence comes from Neoarius graeffei, assembly GCF_027579695.1. Classification (NCBI taxonomy): domain Eukaryota; kingdom Metazoa; phylum Chordata; class Actinopteri; order Siluriformes; family Ariidae; genus Neoarius; species Neoarius graeffei. Next base: position 12,856,046 of record NC_083594.1, read on the forward strand.
ATAAATATCTATATAAATATATAAATATATAATTACAAAAATAAATATCTACTACATACCTATCCCTGTAAATATGAAGATATCTATCCCCATAAATAAATATATACCATATACTAAGTTAGTTCTAATATAACAATCAACCCCATTCTATTTATCCCTCATCATCCTCCATTAACATACTTCCTCTTCAATATACTTGTTTAAAATTATTTTTTTGTACCTTTTTTTAAACAGATTTATATTTGCACTTTGTTTTATTTCTGTCTCCAGTCTGTTCCATAAAGTCACCCCACGGCTCGATACACACTTGACTTGACATGCACACTTCAAGCACAGTGAAATTTATCCTCTGCATTTAACCCATCTGAAGCAGTGAACAGGCGGCACGGTGGTGTAGTGGTTAGCGCTGTCGCCTCACAGCAAGAAGGTCCTGGGTTCGAGCCCCGGGGCCGGCGAGGGCCTTTCTGTGCGGAGTTTGCATGTTCTCCCCGTGTCCGCGTGGGTTTCCTCCGGGTGCTCCGGTTTCCCCCACAGTCCAAAGACATGCAGGTTAGGTTAACTGGTGACTCTAAATTAACCGTAGGTGTGAATGTGAGTGTGAATGGTTGTCTATGTGTCAGCCCTGTGATGACCTGGCGACTTGTCCAGGGTGTACCCCGCCTTTCGGGCTCCGGATAAATGAGATGAGATGAGATGAGAAGCAGTGAACACAGGCATTTCAGTTAACCTAACTGCATGTCTTTGGACTGTGAGGGAAACCCACGCAGACAACATGCAAACTCCACACAGAAAGGCCCTCACCAGCCGCTGGGCTCGAACCCGGAACCTTCTTGCTGTGAGGCGACTGTGCTAACCACTACACCACCGTGTCGCCCACTAGTGTGGCTGCCCACTGCTCTGGGTGTGTGTGCGTGTGTTCACAAGTTCAGATGGGTTAAATGAAAAGGATGAATTTCACTAGTCTGTTCATGTGACAAATAAATTCAGGGTTGTGGGAGTATTTATGCATGCAGTAACACTGGGATACCGCTAGGGGCGCTCAGAGGCACAAACGTCCTTGCGTGACGTCACCGGACACCAATGCCATGGCCGGCGCGTGCTGAGAAAAGAGAATGCGGGAAGAGAAGCTGGGGTGGGTGGGTGTGTGTGTGTGTGTGCAGCGCGTAGGAACGCCCGAATGGTTCGTTGTGGTTTTGGGCAGCACACAGATGACCGCAGACTGATGTCTGAGCTCGGAAAGTAACCTCGAAATGGAGTGTCACGGTGGCAGAGTCGCGGAGAGAGCGCAGGCGCGCGCCGGAAACACGCTCGAGCCGCTGTCGCGCCAAGATGGCGACCCGAGATCCGACTGTGAGGAAGAAGAAGCAGCAGCGACGGCGGAATTTCGGGATGCGCCGAGAGTCAAAGCCTCAGACCCGAAACACGGTTCCTCTTTTGTGACTAACAGATTAGCCGAGGAACCGCCGCGGCTCAACTTTCAGATACCGAGGAGGAACAAAGAAAAAAGAGGTGCCTTCATTCTGCCCTTGTGTTTACGGTTCACGGGGTTTGTTTTTGTTTTGCATGCAGTTTCCTTGGGGGTTAAAAAAAAACATGGAGGCTGTTGCGTGCTGTTTTTAGTCAGCTAAATGTACAACAAGAACGGTTTGTTGACGACATTAAAACACACAAGAACGTACGTCTGAACGTACGTGACGTCACGACTAAATCTAAACAGCTAGCTAGGCTGGAATTAAGTCGCTAGGCAACCGGACACTTCACACTGTACCGCAGGTGTTCGGAGTTAACTGACCGGTTCCCATGACACACCTGGAAGATTTCACCTTCCTTCTGAGTCTTAAACAATAACAGCTCGCAGCACTGACACCAGACTGGCAGAGGAATTGCAGGCTTAAACAAGACACTGCTAAAGTTTGCACTTGTCGGCATGTGACAGTAAAAATCAAAGTTATTAGATTATTTCTACTACACTAGAAAAGACCTTTAAAATGATGCATGAACCAACTATCTGTGACAAATATTATGAATTTTTTTTTTTTTAATTTTGAAAAATCGAGGGGATTTTCAGCCCTGAATTACACGCTTTATAATACACAGGGCCAAATTACTGAATTCTGATTGGTCAGTCAAGAAGGGCTTTTTTTTCTGGCATGCTATTGGTTAGTTTGTTGCTTGGTTACGGTTAATTTTTTTAGCGAATTTTGTCAACAAAATGGCTGACTCTGCTGACTCAGCAATGCTGCGTTTCGCTATATTCGACGAAGAAATGATAAACCAATTGAAAGCTGGAAGTGAAAATGAAGAAAATACCAAAAAAAAAGTATGAATTTTTGGCTTTCCGTGTTTAAGATAAATAAACGACTCTCTAGTGGCGTATGAATGCTGTGAGTTAGACAAGGTGCTATCGCGGTTTTATGCAGAGGTGAGGAAACAAAATGGAGAAAACTACAAACCGGACTGTCTTACACTACATTCACACTGCAAGGCTTAATGCTCAATTCCGATTTTTTTTTTTGTGAAATCCGATTTTTTTGTGAGGTCGTTCACATTAACGCGACTTGTATGTGATCCTCAGTATGAACGAAAAGCGACCTAAGGCCAAGTTTACATTAGACCGTATCTGTCTCGTTTTCTTCGTGGATGCACTGTCCGTTTACATTAAAACGCCGGGAAACGGGAATCCGTCAGGGTCCACGTCTTCAATCCAGATCGTGTCTGGTCCGGTGCTGTGTAAACATTGAGAATACGCGGATACGCTGTACCGAGCTCTAGCTGGCGTCGTCATTGGACAACGTCACTGTGACATCCACCTTCCTGATTCGCTGGCGTTGGTCATGTGACGCGACTGCTGAAGAATGGCGCGGACTTCCGCCTTGTATCACCTTTCATTAAAGAGTATAAAAGTATGAAAATACTGATGCAAATACTGATGCAAATACTGCCCATTGTGTAGTTATGATTGTCTTTAGGCTTGCCATCCTTCCACTTGCAAGTGGTAAGTGACGCGCATGCCCGACATGCACTGAGATCACACACACAGCAGCTCAGTCCCAAATCACTGCTCGTGCGCTTCACTCGCGCGCTCTGTGAGCTGCGCAGGGCCGGAGTGCGCACCCTCCAGAGGGCACTTGCTGTTCAGGGCGGAGTGATTTGGAGCGCAGGATGCCTGCGGAGCCGAGCGTATCCGTGTATTGGCGTTGCTATGTGCACGCAAATCGTGTATTGGCGTTGCTGTGTGCACACTAATCGTTTTAAAAACGTTAATCTGATGATCCGCTGATACGGTCTAATGTAAACCCCACCTAAAAGTGTTCCGCATGCGCATTGCAGGATACGACGACGTCACACGCAGTGAGCATGGCCAGTGTTTACGGAAGTAACCTAAAGTTTCCTGTGTATGACAGTAGCCAGCATGGAGTACCTGGCGATGATGCAGTTGTTGTTGCGACGGAGCCAGAACATGCACAATAGCCTGATGTTAAGGAGGAGGTTGAGAAGGAAGAGGGCAAGGGTTTTGGCTCAGGTGTTCTGCGGGGTAGTGACTGCAACCTCCGTTCAAAGGAACATGTGGGTGCGGAGTCGCATTGATGTCATGCGCCATGTTGTTGTAACTTTTTTTTGAGAGACCCGCCGCTTACTTCAGTGCAGAATAGTGACGTTTGTGGCTTGTTGATGACGTGTAAGTCGGATGAATGCGACCTGGCGGTTCAGACTGAAGTCGCATATGAAAAGATTGGATAGGAATCGGAATTAGGACCACATATCCAAACGGCCTGGGTCGGATTTGAAAAAATCGGATCTGTGTCGTTCATATTGTCAATAAAAGATCGGATACAGGTCACATATGGGCGAAAAAATCAGATTTGAGTCACTTCAGCCTGCAGTGTGAACGTAGTGTCTAAGTAATGCAGGCAGCATTGGATCGGCATCTGAGACGAGAGAAATATCCGGGATCAATCCTGAAAGATGTTAAAATCCTCGTGTCGTGTCATGATGAAAGACGCTTTAGAAACCGATTCAAACGTGCAAGGTAGTCTTGCGCCCTGATTGGTTCAGAAAACGTGAATGACAAATGTTGTGAACTTGAATGGCTTCCGAAGTATGAATTTGGCCCTGTATATTATAAACAAGTAATCGTATGGTTCTTCGTAAAATTAAGGATCAATTTCACTCGTGATTTCAAAGTTTTGAAATTGCCCTCGTCTCGAAATCACTCGTGAAATTAATCCTTAATTTTACTCAGCTCCAAACGATTACCTATACAAAACAATAGAAAAACTGTGACCGGTATAAACAACTTGCACCTGTAAATGACCATAACTTGCTTAATTTTTGTCCTACTTTTTGTCCGTCCGCCGGCAGCACTTGGACACACAGTTTTCTAACGTTAGCAAAACCAATGTGCTAGTCTTTTGATTACGATGAAACTTGGCAGTAATCAAGAAAAATACTTAAGCTATCACTTCTATATGTTTAGAAAATACAACCTACTCACCATTGATGGTAGTAGAAATCGGAAGATGAGGGTCTACTTCATAAATTTTTTTTCCACTTCCCGTTGTCACATCGCGAAAATTCGAGAACCACAAGGTTACTGAGAATATTGACTACGTCACCAGTATTTGTGTACTGGGGAAATCCGCATGGGAATCAATAACATAGAAAGCAAAGACCAAAACGCGACGCATGAGTAGCTACTGCAGGCCGCTAGCGGTAGGCAGAAACAATACAAGCGCTATGCAGGTTATTGTAGCGTAACTATTATAAGACTCAATAAAAGTGAGGAATTTCAGCGAAATGTTCTGTTCGATCAAATATGAGAGTTTATTTTTTTTTGCAGTCCCGTTTCCATCAAATCCTGCGCTCTGATTGGCTCGTGAGCAGTCCGGAGTCCTATGATACGGACCCCGGTTACAGACCTTTGGCTACTCGTTCATTTACAACCATAACAACAAACATGGTAGCAATTTTTTGTCAACATTTATTTTTGCATTTTTCAATATAATAGCATTAATTTTACAGCATGGATAGCGATAAAGACAGTGTTCACAGCGAAAGCGAGTTTTATTTTTGGAAAATTCCAAGCTGACGTAGCTTGTCAAACAGGTTTTTGACAAGCTTGTAGCAGGTTTGTTCTAAATATGGTTTCCCTTCCGGGTGCTCTCATTTTCTGTTAGAATTTGGTAAAGAAAATATTATTTACCAGCTTAAGGTCGGTCCATACCATGACCTCGGCCTTGAAAATACTGACCTCGGCCCAGAGGCCTCGGTCAGTATTTTCAAGACCTCGGTCATGGTATTTCACGATATGTCTACAGAAATGAGATAAGGAAAGGTTTTGTTCCTCACCCTTGAGGTGACCAGAGGTCATGCCACACCTCTTCACCTGGGAAATTTGACTTTTGGTCATGTCTGGCCCTCTGATTTGCCTTGTTTTGAGTTTTACCTGTTGAATGTGAACGTTTCTGACCGCACTAATATCAGATAGGGATGGACAACTTGGCAGAAACAAAAATGTATCCCGATAATCACATAATGAATGCAGTGCTGAAGTTTGCCTCTCCCATCAGTGACAAGCCAACACATAGTTAAGTGAACGATCGTTAACAGAAAAAACATTGAGGTAGGGCTGTGCGATATGGGAAAAAATGAATATCCCGATACATTTTCTCCATTTCACGATATACGATGTATATCTCGATATATTTAAATCTCCTCTAAAGGACCCCATGAAATCTAACTTTTACTCTTTACTGTTTTCACTACAATCCCTGCAGATTAAATACCATTCTTGGTTAACTTTACAGGTGGTTTTCAACAACACATTTTAAATTTTCATGTTAGTGATTAAATCACAATTGAGTTGAAATAAGACTATTTTTATTCAACAAAGATGTGGCACAAACTGCAAAAACAATCTTGAAAATTGCAACAAAGGGGCAACACAATACAGAGCTGCTCAGAGCTCAAACCAATAAAGTGCAAACTCGACAATGAGACATTTAGCCTAAATAAGAAAAGTGCTCTTTCATTAAATTATTTTAAAAAATAGATCTCCAAGCTATTAACCTGACTACTGAGAACCACTGGAACATTCACAATAGAGAGAGAGATTGAGGGAGAGAAGAGAGAGATCTGCAAAACATCATTTTTCTCTTTGCACACTTTTGAACTGAATGTTTTCTGGCTCTGCCTCTCAGATGTGTAGAATTCCGGTATTGCCTTCTCTGTAAAATGTCTGCGACCAGGCAACTCATGTTTGGGATCGAGTGTGTTTAGTAATTTTTGGAAGCCTGGTTTTTCCACTATACTAACTGGGATCATGTCTTTGGCAGTGAAGTTAGTGATTGCATCCGTTATAGCTCTCCATCTCTGACTCGTTTTCTCATATGGGGGGTTTTGGAGAGCGAGGCCGCTATGGTCATTTGTTTAGCTTGTGGGGGGTTTTAGCTCGTGAGCAAGTAGTTGGGAGTTTAAGAGACTCTTCATACTGTACCGGGTGAGTTTCAGGTGATGGAACATATTTGTAGTGCTGCTGCCTTTCGTGATGACAGTTTTTTTTTTTTTTTTGCACACTTTACAAACTGGCATTTGCTGTTCCACGTCCTCCTCGCGATATCCAAAAAATGCCAGTTGACTGACCCCTTACTAGTTCTTTTAGGAAGTAATTTGTCGCTGAAATTGACAGCTTACACGGTAGCCTATGCAACACCAGCAATTGCACGAACTGAGTCAGCGCTGTAAACCGGAACTAGGAAATCTTCCCGCTGGCAGTGTTGCCAGATACTGCTAACGTTTTCCAGCTCAAAATATGTTCAAAACCCGCCAAAACGCACTTAAAACCGCCCAATCTGGCAACACAACCGAAACTAGAAAATCTTCCCGGAAGTTCCTTTCAGCACCGAGATGTCGCCCGGGATTGGTTGGCGAGTGCGTGAAGTTATTGTTTTCTTTACCCTTAGGCAGCCTCTCACGTTACTGCCTGAGGGACAGGGGGAAAAACCACCGGGAAAGGTTTTAAACAAACACGAAACAAACGCAAGTCGGAAGATGACCATAAAATACTCAATAGTTATGATATAATAATTTTATGTATCGCACACAGAATTTTCGCGATATATCGAGTATATTCGATATATCGCACAGCCCTACATTGAGGTAAAAATTTCACATAAGCTGATTTTACACTGCAATTACAGTAGTCTTTTCAGATTGTCATGTTACTTGTTACAGTCTACAACACATCTGGATATGTGCTGTTTAACAAAGGAAAACATATCATTGTTGTGGTGATGGTTTCTGTTCAGAGATGTTTAATTGCCATTTGTGCAAGGAGTTTTCACTGTCGGCGCTTTGTAAGTTTGTAAGCACTCAGTAAGTTTTCTGCTGCAGTGAAGCCTTTCAGATGCTGTGCTTTCCAGGTTCTTACTAAATTAAGAGGGAAGAAAGAAAGTCTAGTGAAGGAATGACTGTTTATAACTGTTCGAATCAGCGTTATAATCCGCATCATCAGTGGTTCTCGATGTGAGGTCTGTGATTTTATTACTTTAGTGGAAATCAAAACCCACATTATCAAAGTTAAAGGAGAACTGAAGGCAATTTTTTTTTTTATCATCAAAATTCTATTAATCTCATTTTATTAAATATCGGAATGCATTTTTGATCGCTATTTTGTCACTGCTGTAGCAAGTTATGAGTGTTTGAAATACGCTCTGTAATATATCAGTCCATATGTCAAAGCAATGGCCATAAACGAGATTCGTTGAGACCTGTGCGAGACATCGTAGGACGGAAGTAAAACGTACAGCGGAAATCAAAGTGACCAACATCTGCCAACGTTGTCAAAAGACGCGCGCGCCCTCTTTCGAATGCTGATGTAATCAAGCCGGAAGTTTTGTTTGTTTTGATAGCAATCAGGAAAGTTTGAAAAAAGTAGGCAGTAATCGTCATTTAAACTCGTTTTTGTGCAATACTTCGTTTGGAAAAGTTTTCAAAATGGCAGCCTGGCTGACACTTCACGCTTCGAAGTCTCGCACAAGTCTCGTGAAGATCGTGTGGATGAGCGACGCCTGCCGTGGACCAAACGAACTAAATTCAACATGGCTGAAAACCGAATAAGCCGATAAGTATAATATTTAATTGCAATTAGTTGTCAATACGAGTCACGATATAAGGTTACTAAAACCGAAATCGTAATTGAATAACACGTTAATTAAGAAATAAAACAAGTTTAAAAATGACTTCAGTTCTCCTTTAAGAGGTTAGTAGGTGGGTTGCATCCGACATCACATCTGCCTCATTAGATATGCAAGACATGAAGTGGTGGTCAGTTACGCTCACTGTTCACAAAGTGTTACTGTCACTGGGGCGCCTTGCTGGTTGTTAAAATGCCCTACACTTGTAGTGTTTTGGGCTGCTCGAGTTGAACAAACTGTGAAACTGGTGAAAGTTTCTTCCGGGCTCCTGGTGAAGTGATAAAGGGTGAAAAAGCAAAGCATTTTGCCAAAAGATGACGAGAAAGGTGGTTCTTGAACCTCAAAGGGAGCGGAGTCAGAAAACTAAGAATTAAGAAATAAAGCAAGTTTAAAAATCACTTCAGTTCTCCTTTAATGTATTTTTAGGAGTCCAAGCACCAAAGCCAATAAACGATCAGTGGAAAGTCCTGGAATAGAAAGCACAATGGCTCGAATCATAGATAAAATTTCACTTGACAAATTTAAATAATGTTTATGAAATAAATCAGTCTTCAGGGCATCTGTATAATTTTGTTTTCAGTTCCTGGCTGCGAAATGTTTGGGATTCCCTGACATATAATTTGTAGGGCTGTAACGATATGCGTATCGAAATCGCGATACGCAGAGCCACGATCTGTATCGCGATACAAGAAGGCAGAATCGCGGTACACCCTTTCAAACTTCTCCTCAGCCCAAAAACAGAGGCGCTTCCAAACTTCAATTTATGAATACTTTTTATTTAAATTACATTTTAAACTTACTTAAATTACTTTTATTTTTTATATCTATTAGTAAGTCGTTTTTTCGCCGACCTGCGACAATCTTCTGCGAGTCACGCAACGTCCACACTCGCCACTGGCAGAGCATTCGTTTCTTTTAAGCGGTCGCTATTCTGGTTGCGACGCGGGGAGCGAATCTGTAAACAAGCAGCTCATTGGCTGGCTAGGTGTGCCACAAGCCAGTCACAATCACTTGACCGGAAAGGCATGCAGTGTTGCCAGATTGGGCAGGTTTAGGTGCTTTTTGGCTGGTTTTGAACATATTTTGGGGTGGAAAACGTTAGCAATATCTGGCAACACTGAAGGCATGTCTGCTTGGGCGGAAGCCTTCTGCGGCAGTTACATTTTGACACGCGAGCAATGTTTCACCATAAAAATTCCGTAATTTCCATCTGTTTTCCGCGATCACAGAAAATCATTGGCCCTATGAGAGTGAGACAGTGAGAGAGCCACCCCCCCAAAAAAAAATCTTAACGGATTTACACGATTTGGAAAAATGACTTTTTCAGAACCGAAAAAAACAGAGCTTCCGGCTCAACAGTATTATTTTGAGAAATAAAGCAATCTTTGGATATACATTTGTTCATTTTTGCATACATATTACTCATTCTCTGCAGTGGTCTGAATTATTTGTTATTAAATAGTTAATGTAAGTAAGTAAATGTTAAGTCAAATTTACTACTTTAAAAAAACATTTTTAAAAAAATCGTGGGCGTATCAAATCGTGGGTCAAAAATCGCGAATCGAATCGTGAGTTGGGTGTATCGTTACAGCCCTAATAATTTGTTTAATGGACATTCTGTAACATTCCATGTAACTGTAAACGGATAATAAGCATGACGCGTTATTCTTTAATAAAGAGAGAATTGTCACGAAAATCAAATTGTTGTGGTATAAGAAGAATAAAACGGTTTGGAACGTGATGCTTTTGTCCATCAAATATTCAACCCGAAAGTATTTTGTTCCTAAATGCTGTTTGACGTGGATTAAAGTTTACAAATTTCCACATTTGTAGGCGAGTTAAAATGTTTCGGCGCATGTCAATGCTGCCATTGGAATAATGCCAATTTTTTTTAAAATGGTACAAGTTACTAGTTAAATTTTACATTTTTTAAGTAGATGTGCCAATAAACTGATTTGTCTCAGGCAATATTATGGAAGCTTTCTAGCTAGCTTCCAGTGATGTGTTCATAGCTCCCCCTGGTGGAGACGGTAAATTGTACTAAACATAAGGCAGTCGTCTCGTAAAGAATAACACGATAGACCGTGCTGTTATTTAACAATTATTCACTGAGCCTGAAATGGATAATTGTTTTATGAAAATGTAATAACGGCGCGGCGCAGACTTGTCACTTATCTATGCCGACTCACAGAAAATACTTTGTTTCGAAATCGATAAAAAAAAAAATCACAATCCCACCTTGCCTTTGAATAGTTTTTGACCAAACTTCGTAGCATCTTGAGTGCTTTTAGGAACAGCATTTTCTTTCATTATTTGTAATTCATCCTCACTTACGGTGACGAAGCACTTAGTCGCCGTTTTTCCGAGTTGCTCGCGGTGATTAACAAGAAATAGTCAGACTTTCTCAACCAATCAGCGCATGATTTCCTGTAATCACCTCTGTATTTATACTAAATGAAAATATTCCACAATAGGTTGGTCTGAGGTGTGCTATTCTACTTGTACCACAAAGATTTTCCAACGATTATAATTTTTTTAATTTATGAATGAAGACATTTTAACTGTTTTTTATAGTTACATGAAATGTCTGCAAGATGAGCTAATTCCTGATATCACTTATGTGATCTGAAACTCTCGTTCCATCATCACCGTCACACTGAACGAACAAGTCTCAACACCTCTAATGCGAGAAGCGCTAGAAAGCTTCACCACATCAAAGTTTCTTTTACATGACACTTTTTTAAAAAATGGTTTATTCGTCTTGGATTATAAAATTTAGCTGTTACTATAGAAACAATAGTGTGTCAGAATGAGTGCATTTAATATAAACCTGTGATTTGTGATCTACTGTCAAAACCGTGTTGTTCTAAAAAAATAATAATAAATACATACCTTCTGAGTAATCAGACTGAAAAGTGTACTGCTCTGTGGTATAAATGAAGTTAACAAAGCGAAAAGTCAACCTGAGAGAGTCTCAAATGACTTGAAAATTTCTGAGTTAATTACAGTGACGGTTGTGGCATATGGCAGGTGCTGAAAGCTTGACAGAGACCCTCGTACCTAGTTACAGTTGCCAAGCTCCTGTTGGCTGATTGCAGTAAAGTGTGGGGTTTAGCCTCCGCCTCCTGCTCTCGACGCCAACAATTATGTCGACCCTCGAGGGTCTCATTTAAACAAGATTCACTACTAGGTCTTAAGGGTCTTAGGGACAGGATTCCCCAAGAGAAAATGTGAGGAGGAAACTGTATTGGAACACCGCCATTGTTCTTGGAAAGTCGAAATTGGATGGTCTTTGTGACCAGTGGCGGTCCTCAGGAATGGGAGAAGCAACAAGGAAATCTAGCTTGATGAAAAGAATTATCAAAGAATTTGTTCATATAACAAATGTTTGTTCATATTTTTAATTTTTTTTCTCTTCGTGCTCTCATGGAAGGCAGTCGCATTTTTCTGCCTCTCCTCTCCCTTATCTTCCCCGCTTTGCTCCTCTTGTCTCGTCTGTCTACTGTCTATAATTTTGAGAGACTCTCTTTGCACTGCTCTCCAAACTAAAAAAAATCATGGAATTGATAAATTGGTCTCTTAACGCAATTGACACAGTTTTCTCGACAAGAAGCCTGGGTTCGGGGGAACCGGCCTGTCCTGCCAGAATGTTCGCAGCTGGCTACACAATGGACGCGTGGGAGAAGTGGCGGGTCGTGTGTCTGGCGGTTCTTTCTGTGGAGGACATTGAAGACATCTACCTATTCGGAACCATGATTACAGGTCTTTTGCTGATTGGATTAGGCATTGCCCTGGTATATCGAGGAAATCAGAAAACGGTGACAGCTGTCCAAAGCCCCATAAAGCTGCCTGACATGATTGAAGCTGTGGGCAGAGCTGTCGGCACTCAGACTGTGGCTATTCAGAACTTGAACCGCAACATGGATGACATCATGGAGAAGCTTTTGGCTTTGCAAAGGAAAATTGATCGATTCGGAGACCAGAGTGGACAAACGGAGTAGTCGTGTAAAAGAATGCGTCTACTCGCCCCAAGACCAAACAATCCCAATCTTATCTGCTTTCGGCTCTCTCAGACAGCACTGGCCTCGGCCAAGGCCGTTGCTGGAACAACAACTCCCCCTGAAGATCACTGCAGTGAGACGCTCTTGCATTCCTTCCCCCACTTCCCACGGTTGCCGCTTTTTACCCCCAGTGTGACAAGCGGGTGCGCGACCAGCGCCGTCATGGCTGCAGGAACGGACGGCTGCTTGCTTGCGCTGGGTTACCTCTGCCTCCACCCCCCTCAAGTCCTGAGTTTTCATGTTGTCAAGTGTACTTGTGTTATTTTGTGCTTATGTGCTGGTTTTTTTTAATGTTCCCACACTGTACTCCGCACATAGTGTGGGGGTTGCTTTTTTCTCCTCCCCTCTCCTCATGGTACTTTTTTTTTTTTTTCAATCCCTGTCTTCCTGTCCTGTCTACTCCCCCTCCGTCAATTGTATGTATGTGTATATGTACGGACGGGTTGATGGCCAATTTCGCTGGTATTTGTGACTAGTGACAATAAAGGGTTCGTTCGTTCGTTCATTCATTCATTCATTCATAACTTCATGGACAAACCTGTATAGTTGATTTTATTGCTTTATTGTACAACACTGATATCTGATCCTGTGCTCATCTTTGCTGAATTCAGTTCTTAGAAAACTTATGCCTGAAGTAAACATCACATGCTTATGATTTTAAAGTGCATATTCTGGACCAGTTTTTTTTTTTTTAAATATGAAAGCATGTCCCTTTACACGCTCATCCAGAAGGGTAATTTTGCACAAGGCCATCTGTCTACAGCAGAAAAAAATAAAACGCGTCTGGAAAAATCTCAAGGGAGTCTGGAGCCAGATTCGTGACGCTACCTGCGGAAGCGCCAGCAGGCTGCGAGAGCTTTGCACGGTTTCAGTGCACAGCCTGCGTAGACCAAGCGCTCCCATTTCTCTCTCATTGTCCGGTCTTTTGGAAAACGATGAGTACTAATCCCATCAAGATTGGTGTTGCTACACCCTCCTATGATACATCTGTTAACCATTTTAATAATTACGCGATAACGTTGAATAAATTTGTAGAAAACCACCAGGTTGTTTTCTCATAAACAAACCAGCGCTGACGTAGGATTCAGAGGGAGGCGTCCCGCAGATGACGTCACGAAAATCAGTGTTTCCCGGGAAATCCAAATGCCAAGTTTTTTCAGAGGCGGACCAATTCGCCTCAAATGGCTTGATTTCAACTGAATTTTTCTGGTATTGCGCAAGGTAAAAAAAAATTGCAGAGAATGCAGAATGTTACGGATATTTGACTAAAGTTTAATATAAAATAGGAGAATTACATTGATCTTGCTCCTGAATTTACCCATGATATGCACTTTAAGTCCAGGTTTAAAGTTGGCTTTATGGTTGAACGACCTGTTTCTCGTGTAAGAAATGTAGTTTTTGTTTGCTTGTTACTTTGACGTGTCTGAGACTTACTACGGAGCCCTGAGGTAAAAAGTTACTTGCTTTGTGCAGACTGACTGTACTGTATTTTAGCATGAAACCTAGTTCTAGAACAAGAAACCAATGTAGAGCATATTTACAACGTCGCCAAAATCTGACGTAAATATTTACGGAAGTTTGCGATGAAGTAGTGTGTATTATGCTGTATTTGACTTGCCTAAGAAGTGTGAAGCCAGAGCTCAGTCCTTTCTGACCTCAGTGTGTTCGAGCTATAAAATGGGGAGGAAAAGCATGAACACTTGAATGTTCGTCTTTTGTTAGCAGCAAGCTAACTAAGTGTGAGCGATATGATGTATATTTTCCTCAAAACGGCAGTCTGTATCGCCATAGTTATTGCTTTAACAAGCAAATACATAATACCGTATGTATGTATGTGCGTATAATATGAGTAAGAACATTACATAGTGCTGCGAAGATATGAACTTTATTTTCTCATGTTGAAAAAATATTTCACACGTTCGTGTCGCTCACTTGTGAAATACATTCACCACTCAAATATAAACTTCATATCTTCACACCACCGTGTAATGTTCTTTGTATTATATAGACTCATCCACACCAAAAAAAACCGCAAATTAATCAAAAGAATTTAAATTTTGAACCGGTTTACCGTTTTGACAATGCTCACCTGGAAAACACTGGGAGTGATGTCATCGGAGTGAAATATCAGGAATTATTATATATTCAGGATGCTTTTTCGATGGAATAAAATCGTGTTCTATTCCCTTCTAGCGGGTTTCATTCATTTGGTTCGATAGCATGCAATATTGTTAGCATATCGCTTATCCTACATGTATTACATCACTCTACCCAATTGTGAAGGAGCGTTGAATATTGTTACAATATTGCATGGTTGTCTTGACATGTCACATGTTGGAGCTGATGCGAATGTCCAATGAGAGAGTTTTCTGCTGCACATGCGCAGAAGCGTTTCTTTGTTCGCCGGGAAAAAGGAAGACGTGTTGAACACCCGAAAGGCTACCGAAACTTCATTAGATATTCTCCATGCATATTTACAAGAGAAAAACATACCAATGGACATTGAAAAACTGGAAAAGGGACACATCGGAGATGTAAAAACATCCGAGCTAGCAAGCGACTGTGACAATTTGTAAACAGACATGGCTGCTAGGTTTGCTTTGTTAAATATGGAAGATTTTGAGAGAATTTTGAAAGGGAAAGATGCAGTGAACACACGAAAGGAATGTGCATGTATTATAATAAGAATAATGGCTTTTATTCATGGTCTATCAGATATATTCCATTCAGCTACTCGTCTTTGGCTCGTTCAGTATCATGCTAGCTGAATGGAATATATCTATCACTCAATGCCAGCCAATATGGTTTAAATGTCACTCAGATCCGTGATGTATTTCGTATGAAAAATGTGAGTTTTTCCAACACGAGAAGAGAAACTTCATATCTTCAAGCCAACTTGTGATTTTCTTTTTATTATATCGACACATTCACAAACGAAAAGAACCCAAATTGATCAAAGCAACTGATTGATTTCATCATGAGTGAGGATATTGTAAAATGTCACTCAATGTTCCAGATGTATTTCATATGAAAAATATAAGTAGCGTATTTCCCGGTAAAACACTCGTTTCTATATAATAAATACAGAGGGGCAAAAAAGTATTTAGTCAGCCACCAATTGTGCAAGTTCTCCCACTTAAAAAGATGAGAGAGGCCTGTAATTTTCATCATAGGTATACCTCAACTATGAGAGACAGAATGGGGGAAAAGAATCCAGGAAATCACATTGTAGGATTTTTAATGAATTAATTGGTAAATTCCTCAGTAAAATAAGTATTTGGTCACCTACAAACAAGCAAGATTTCTGGCTCTCACAGACCTGTAACAACTTCTTTTAAGAGACTCCTCTGTCCTCCACTCGTTACCTGTATTAATGGCACCTGTTTGAACTCGTTATCAGTATAAAAGACACCTGTCCACAACCTCAAACAGTCACACTCCAAACTCCACTATGGCCAAGACCAAAGAGCTGTCAAAGGACACCAGAAACAAAACTGTAGACCTGCACCAGGCTGGGAAGACTGAATCTGCAATAGGTAAGCAGCTTGGTGTGAAGAAATCAACTGTGGGAGCAATTATTAGAAAATGGAAGACATACAAGACCACTGATAATCTCCCTCAATCTGGGGCTCCACGCAAGATCTCACCCCGTGGGGTCAAAATGATCACAAGAACGGTGAGCAAAAATCCCAGAACCACACGGGGGGATCTGGTGAATGACCTGCAGAGAGCTGGGACCAAAGTAACAAAGGCTACCATCAGTAACACACTACGCCGCCAGCGACTCAAATCCTGCAGTGCTCCCTGCTTAAGCCAGTAAATGTCTAGGCCCGTCTGAAGTTTGCTAGAGAGCATTTGGATGATCCAGAAGAGGATTGGGAGAATGCCATATGGTCAGATGAAACCAAAATAGAACTTTTTGGTAAAAACTCAACTTGTCGTGTTTGGGGAGAAAGAATGCTGAGTTGCATCCAAAGAACACCATACCTACTGTGAAGCATGGGGGTGGAAACATCATGCTTTGGGGCTGTTTTTCTGCAAGGGGACCAGGATGGCTGATCCGTGTAAAGGAAAGAATGAATGGGGCCATGTATCGTGAGATTTTGAGTGAAAACCTCCTTCCATCAGCAAGGGCATTGAAGATGAAACATGGCTGGGTCTTTCAGCATGACCATGATCCCAAACACACTGCCCGGGCAACGAAGGAGTGGCTTCGTAAGAAGCATTCCAAGGTCCTGGAGTGGCCTAGCCACTCTCCAGATCTCAACCCCATAGAAAATCTTTGGAGGGAGTTGAAAGTCCGTGTTGCCCAGCGACAGCCCCAAAACATCACTGCTCTAGAGGAGATCTGCATGGAGGAATGGGCCAAAATACCAGCAACAGTGTGTGAAAACCTTGTGAAGACTTACAGAAAACGTTTGACTTCTGTCATTGCCAACAAAGGGTATATAACGAAGTATTGAGATGAACTTTTGTTATTGACCAAATACTTATTTTCCACCATAATTTGCAAATAAATTCTTTAAAAATCAGGCAATGTGATTTTCTGGATTTTTTTTTTCCTATTTATTTCGATTACGTTCATTATGTCTTATATTAAATATAGTTAGTTTTTTTTTTTTTTCTTTTTTATCAGACATCTAGTTTTTGGGTTTGTTTACCTGACATGTTTCGACGTACGACTGTCGTTTTCCTCAGAGTGTCACCGGATGTTATTGGTGACGCATCTTTTATCAGCTGATGTTTCTGAAGGCGTGGCCTTCCTGTCTGGTTTGACAGGTCGGTCACGCCTTCTACTGTCTGTTCGTCCCCTGCAAGATGGCACTCCGGGTGTGGGAGAGCATGTATGCTCCCTCATCTCGGTTGATGGTCCTCGGGCTTCGCTTACGGATCTCCATGGCCTCCCTGATCCAGCGCTGATGTTTGTTATCTTCTGTGCGGATGACTCTGACATTCCCCCAGTCCATAATATGATTTTCCCTTTTGCAGTGATCTGTTATAGCTGACTTATAATTTTCCTGTTGTGCCTTTTCTTTTATTGTTCGGGTTTGTCTTGTAGCTGTCTCCTTTTCGCACTCTTTCTTATGTTCATTTTTTCTTGTGTTGAAACTCCTTCCTGTCTCCCCAATGTAAGTTTTATTGCATAATTGACATGGAATCTCATATATGGTGTTGCATCTGTTGTCCGGATGTATTCTGTCTTTGGGATGAACCAGGATCTGACGGAGTGTTGTGTATGGTTTGACAGGTGTGTTAATGTTGTGTTTCCTCATTGCTCTTTGAATGCGTTCAGTTATTCCCCTAATGTATGGTTACATACATACATACATACATACATACATACATACATACATACATTAGGGGAATAACTGAACGCATTCAAAGAGCAATGAGGAAACACAACATTAACACCTGTCAAACCATACACAACACTCCGTCAGATCCTGGTTCATCCCAAAGACAGAATACATCCGGACAACAGATGCAACACCATATATGAGATTCCATGTCAATTATGCAATAAAACTTACATTGGGGAGACAGGAAGGAGTTTCAACACAAGAAAAAATGAACATAAGAAAGAGTGCAAAAAGGAGACAGCTACAAGACAAACCCGAACAATAAAAGAAAAGGCACAACAGGAAAATTATAAGTCAGCTATAACAGATCACTGCAAAAGGGAAAATCATATTATGGACTGGGGGAATGCCAGAGTCATCCGCACAGAAGATAACAAACATCAGCGCTGGATCAGGGAGGCCATGGAGATCCGTAAGCGAAGCCCGAGGACTATCAACCGAGATGAGGGAGCATACATGCTCTCCCACACCCGGAGTGCCATCTTGCAGGGGACGAACAGACAGTAGAAGGCGTGACCGACCTGTCAAACCAGACAGGAAGGCCACGCCTTCAGAAACATCAGCTGATAAAAGATGCGTCACCAATAACATCCGGTGACACTCTGAGGAAGACGACAGTCGTACGTCGAAACATGTCAGGGAAACAAACCCAAAAACTAGATGTCTGATAAAAAAGAGAAAAAAAAAACTTTTTTTTTTCTAGTTTTGTCTCTCATAGTTGAGGTATACCTATGATGAAAATTACAGGCCTCTCTCATCTTTTTAAGTGGGAAAACTTGCACAATTGGTGACTGACTAAATACTTTTTTGCCCCACTGTATATATAATGTCAAGTATGTATATGCGTGTAATTTTAAAACGGAATCGTTTAGTCTGAAGCACACTTGACCAGGAAAATCACTTCCTGTGATGAGACGTCCGTATAGAAGCTGATAACGTTATTTTAAACTGCAATAGACGACAGTACTTTTAATTTGTGTCTGAGATACAATTTAAATCCACCACAGGGGTTTGGTGTGTTGAACCTTTTGTCAAACGTGGGTTTTCTTACTTTACACAGGATGTCAGCTATGAAGGAAAGGTTTGTGCGACTTCCTGTGTTTGAGACCCATCTGGCCTTTGCGGTCAAATTATGATCTACACCCACATGTCTTTGCGGTCTGATGATTTGAAAGCAGTCATGATTTTGTGACAAGGAACTTGATGGTTAAAACTTGGGTTTAAAAGCTGGACAGATGTTGTGTGGTGTTCCTACATGTGGCTGTATTTATAACGATAATGAACAGAATGGCCGTTGAGGTGGTGGTGGTTGAACATCAGCCAGGATAAATAAAGTTAAACTAAATAATTACAAAGGCATTTTCTTTCATTTAATTGAGAAAGATATGAGTAAAATGTAGAGTTTCAGGGTGGGGTTTTTTTTTGGTTGTTTTTTTAAATGATTGCAAAGATGTTGATGTTATTGTTGGGCAAAAATTTCTCTTTTGGATGTACATAGCTCGGGTTTAAGTTTAATGTATGCACACTCAAAAAATTCCTTCATTTCTAAGTGTGGGTGAAGAGTGACTCTGCAGGCAGGAAGTGCAACTGTAGAGGTTAAAGTCGGTCCATGGACTTCACTGAAGCTCATCGTTTGCATCATACCTAAGGTGCTTTTGGACCAAGTAGTTCTAGGGACGTATTGAGAGGAAGTACCTACTGGGGAGCTCCCCTGAGAACTACATGCCTTCAAGGGCTTTTTTTTTCTGTTCGTCTCGGCACCACCAGCCGAAACGCTGAAGCTAGCAAGCAGGCTTGCGTCACGTGACGTGAACAGGAAGTGCTCGCAAAGGTTTTTATTTTTTACATAGATGCGTCAAAATTGTGAAATTTCTCCTGTCGCATATAGGCTCAGTAAAATCTGCACTTCAAGCTCATTCTTTTTTTTCTTTTTTTTTTGTGCTAATGTTAAGAGCTGTGGACATGGCTAACGTTTTACACAAATTTTTTAAAATGGTGGTTCCTGGTGCTGCATTGGCTCGTGTTCGACCAATCACAGTAGGCTTACATCATTCATGGTTCCTCTTGTGATGAGAGAGTACCGACCCTGAAGTCCCTCAAACCAGCATTCTCAGACCTACAGTCATCCTCAGGTTCTGCAGTGCAGACACACGCAAGAAAACCGGAACTTCCTCCGACAGTTCTAAGAACTATGCAAAAGCACCTCTGATTTACATTTTGAGTGGAAGAAAGGTCTTCGTTCAAATCTTATCATCTTGGCGTCGTTGGAAGATTTACAGCTCCGTGTGGTGCACTTGCTTAGAAAATGAACAGTCATCTGTCACTTTGTACAGGGAACTAAACATCCCGGAGTACTCGAACATGGTAGTTAATGCTTCATCTAGCTATAAAGTCAAACCCTTTTAGAAATGCACTTTTGCACTATGAACTCAAAATATAATGTAAATAATATTGGCTGGGGTTTTTTTGTAGAATATCAGATATATTCAATTCAGCTAGCATGATACTGAATGAGTCGAAGACGAGTAGCTGAATGGAATATATCTGATATACCACGAAAAAAGCCAGCCAATAATGTTGTTGCTGCTGTTGTATGTATTATTTTTTATATATATAATAATATTTCCTTTCGGGTGTGTTAGAACCTGTGTCTGTCTCAGTTCAGATGCGTTGACGTAAGAGCGCTCTGGAGCAGGGAGAAAACAAACCACACGAATGAAATCAATCTGGTTTATTCAGGCACTGCTCAGTGATACACAAAAAGAGCAGGGTTTATATACATCAGAAGCTTTCGTGACAAGATAGGTAAGGGGCCCGGGGGCACAAGGTGAACTCGCCAAATAAGGAGTCGTTTTTATTATACATGAAAGAGCAGAATGTACACCCCCTAGAACAGGAGGGTCCAGGAATGTGGTTTCAGCGAAACTAGAAGGTACAGAGAAGAGCAGAAGAGTATGTTCTCGCGGCTATGCACGTTTACCAGGATGTGAACAGGTCATAAGTTCAGTACAGCTATGCACGAGAACACACATACAATCTTACAATCCCCTCTTTTATACTTTGTTTACAGAGTATAACTACAGTTTAGACTCTAATGTATTGGCAGACATAGGGGTGTAACCAGAGTGCGCAACCATCATATTGTAGATCCTATCCATACAGCAACGAAACAGAAAAGGGCCACATATGCAAACGAGAAGACCAATCACCAGTACAGGAATAATCATAGAGATGTATGGGGCCAGTCCCCCAAAGAGGACATGCAGCCACCCCCAGCCCCAAGTAGAGCTGGCCTGCTCGTCCATTTTTAAATCATGGGCTACTTGTCGCATTTTTTCTAGCTGACGTGTAATGTCACCTAAACTCGGATCATCATTAGCGGGGACGAAAGTGCAGCATGAATCATCTACCATAGCACAGACACCACCCTCCTTGGCGAGGAAAATGTCCAGGGCCATGCGATTTTGAGTAGTCATTAAGCGCAATGCTGTTAACTCGACACGGATGCCTTCTATGGCGGCGTTAGTGGCGTTAACGAAGGTAGCCAGACGATAGTGAGTCACTTCCAGTTGATTCCAGACCTGGGTTAGACCGTATTGGGGAACTAATGATTGCCAGAATTTATTCCATTTGCTTTCTAATTGATGTTCGGGCGGCGGGAAGGAATCGTCGCTTACAGAACGCCTGGTGCGCGGACGTCCCGGAGACTTACCTGATGGCAAGACAATCATGATTTTGCTTTTAAATTGTGTTAGACCACAACGTCCGTTCCACATAAATGGAAGGGAGAGATAAACTCCTGTCCCGCAGACCCAATACCAATCATCGCCTAACGGGTCGGTGCCTACTATGTCGGGGGCAATGACAGAGCAGTTCCGGGAAGATGTACATGTGGCATTTTGAAGATAGGCTTCATATGTACTCGAAGAATTATACTCATCCAGGATTGTTCCACAATGCTGTCGGGAGAGCAGTCCTAATGAAAAGTTCGTATTTCCCTGTCGTTCTACACACACTGGGAACACAAATTTTGGTGGTACCTGAGCCGAGAACCCTTGAGGTCGAAACATTTCTGGAATCCAAAACTTCCGCATCGTTCGTATAGATTTTAAGCAATCAGTTAGGTTATTCGACGTGTTCTTGTGACAATTGTGCAAGCCTTTTACCTGCGAGTGGTTAGAGAATTCGGAATGAGTGTGTGTTTGATTAACTGTATACCCTCCCAGACACACCAAAGTTAAACATGAGCGAGCTAACTGTTGTAAGGCGCCAAACGAGCCGTTCTGCGACCTAGGAGCGAGAGACACAGATGCTGAGCTCACAGGCATTAAATGACAGACATAACATGATTCATTAGTATGTTGTTTAGCAGTCCAGTTGGCAAATTGCCAAAAAACGTTGTCCTCGTGGCTGGCTTGAGCGGGATTCCCTGCTCCAAGCACTAAGACCAATACCAGAAGGAAAGTCATACTGGTCACTGACTTTGTTCTTTCTGTGTCCACAGGATGTAGATAGTTGAAGGTAGCCCAGGCTCACGTGTCTTTCAGATTCTTTAGCCCAGAAGTCTGCAGGACTCCCCGACCATCCCCTCTTTGTAGATCAGCCGAAACCGGATTATTCCAGATGCTGGGGAGAGGATCCCTGAAAAGGCCGTCAGCTGTTGTCACAACAACCTTCTGTAACACAAAAACCTGTTAGACATCATCATCATAGATTCAATTTACTATTGGAGCCTTCTTGATTCGGCTGGCGTGGATCCACTGTGGAAAAAGGTCAGTTAGTACAGCCGTTCGAGTTACAGCGAGCACATCCGTGGGTTCACTGTAGGGCGGTTCCTCCAAAGGAGCGCCTAATTTCGCAAATTTCTTTACCAACACTTTATCCCCTACCTCAAAGGGGTGAGTGGGTGCCTCAGGAATGGGAGGCTTTTTGGAATTTAGTCTCGTCCAGTACTCATCCAACACCCGCATGAGACCCACGGCGTACTCACTGAGATGTACATCAAGATCACTCGTTCCTATAGCCTGCATACCTCTGCGCCAGGGTGTAGGAAAAGGCCGGCCCATCACGAGCTCGTACGGAGACAGGTTGTCGAGGGCCACTTGAGCGGTCATTCGCATGTCAGCGAGAACTAAAGGCAAAACTTGTACCCAATTTTTAGTACCAGCTTCTTGCATGGCTTTACGCAGCTTACCCTTGATTGTTCTGTTTGCGCGCTCCACAATGCCGGAGGACTGCGGATGGTACGGGATGTGGAAACGCCAATGGATCTTTAAGTCTTTACACAGTTCTTGTGTCACCTTAGAGGTGAACGGCGTACCTTTGTCAGAGTCTATCCCTACCGGGAGACCATAACGCGGAATGATTTCTTGCGTCAATTTGTTTACCGCCGTGCGAGCGTCTTCTTTCCCGCAAGGGAAAGCCTCCACCCATCGTGAGAATTTGTCGACCATGACCAAGAGATACTTAAAGGGGCCCTGTTTTGGCATGTGAGTAAAGTCAATCTGCCATTCCTGGAACGGCGTGTCAGGTATGGGAAGGTGCTGATGTACCGCGCCTGGTTTAGATGGATTATTCTGGGCGCACGTTAAACATCTGTCTAGAATGTGATGTACATCGGTGTGTATTTTGTCGATGCAAAATATTTTGGATAAATCCTCCACTACCCCCCTTCGTCCGCGGTGAGTGGGACCATGAAACTCGCGGACGAGAAATGGAGTGCAATGTCTAGGCAAACAAAGGCGGCCCTGAGCATCGATCCGAACGCCGTCAGACGGCTGCGCGCCGCATGAGTCCCAGAAATGGTTGTCTGAGGCCGAAGCGGAGGCCTGGAGGGAGATCAAGTCAATGTCCGGAAGAACGGCACTAATCATACGGCTGGATGAGACCAGGGAGAGAGTAAGCGAAGGCGGAAAAACACCGGAGGCAGCCGCGGCTTTGGCAATGCGATCGGCGAGAGAGTTTCCCCTGATCTCAAAAGAGTCCCCAATACAATGAGCACGAGTCTTAACAATGGCTAAAGAGCGCGGGAGAAGACACGCTGTAATAAGATCAGTAACAAGCGAAGAATGAGAAATGGGCTTACCGTCTGCAGTGGTGAACCCACGCGAAGCCCAAATCCGACCAAAGTCGTGAGCAACGCCGAAAGCGTAACGTGAGTCAGTGTAGATAGTGACGTCTGTGTCCTGAGCAATAACACATGCACGGGTTAGAGCGTATAGTTCGGCAGCCTGAGCCGAGGAGAAAGGAAGAGAAAAAGCTTCAACAGTTTCATCAGGAAGGCGGCACACAGAATAACCACACACGAAAACGCCGTCAGAGGGGCGTGAGCACGAGCCGTCCACAAACAGCGAATCACCTGAAAGTAACGGGGTGGAGCGTAAGTCGGGGCGGATACTTGTCTCGAAAAGAATGCTAGAAATGCAGTCGTGTGTTTCAGAAGGAAGAAAATCATCCTGTGAATTGAGGAGGCGCTGAAGCGCGTGCGCGAGAGAATCAAAGGAGGAGGAGGGCTTAACAGTAAGGTTTTCGGTGGCCAAAAGAATAGACTCGTATCCAGAGCGACGCTGCGCAGATAAATGCTGGGTACTGAGGTTCTTTAAAACGTGCACTACATCATGTGAGGTGTGGAGAACGAGCGGGTGAGACAAAACCAGCCGTTCAGCGTCCGTGACCATGACAGCACATGCAGCCACCGCCCTGAGGCAAGCAGGGAGACCCTGTGCCACAGAATCAAGAGTTTTAGAGAGGAACGCACAAGGCCGCATACCCCCCCCGTGCTCCTGCGCCAAAACCCCAGACGCAGTTCCCTGCTGGTTGCACACATATAAATGAAACGGCAAACGGTAATTCGGAAGTCCGAGAGCAGGGGCCGAGCATAAAGCCTGTTTCAAGGCCTTGAAGGCCGTCAGCATCTCATCAGACCACACCAGGGGCTGAGTCAAAGGGTCCGAGTGCAGAATTGCAGAGCGCAGACACTTGTCATAGGTGGAACAGTCAGGAATCCACTGGCGGCAGTAATTGATAAGTCCCAGAAAAGCCATGAGGGCGTGTTTGGTGGCAGGCACCTGAGTGTCTAGGATGACCTGCACACGCTCGGGGCTGAGCCTGCGGGAGCCCTGGGAGAGATCGTGACCCAGATATCGAACAGTGGGGAGGCAGAACTGAAGCTTAGTTCGTGAGACCTTGAAACCTTCTTGCGCCAGAAGAGAGAGGAGAGCGAGTGTGGCTTTAGCGCAAAGGTCCTCGTCCTCCGCCGTTACCAGAAGATCATCCGCGTATTGGAGCACGGAGGAGCCCGAGGGGAGGCACAAATCGGCCAAGGCGTCCCTAACCACGGCTGTGAAGACCGCAGGAGAATCAACATACCCTTGAGGTAACCTGGTCCAGGTGTACTGCTTACCCCTATGCGTAAAAGCAAACAGGGGCTGTGTCTCACAGCCCACAGGGACGCTGAAAAAGGCAGAACAGAGGTCAATCACAGAGAAAAACGCATGTTCACACGGAATCGAGGCCATAAGAGAGGGAACGTCTGGAACTAATGGGGCGACTGGGATAATTAACTCATTAATCTTACGCAAGTCCTGGGTGAAACGCCACGTGCCGTTGGGCTTCCGCACCGGGTTCACTGGGGTGTTATAAGGGCTGACACAGGGAACAACCACACCTTGCTCTAGGAGAGAACACAGAACATCATCAATGCCAGACAGTTTAGCTGGGGAAAGGGGGTACTGTTTTACATATACTGGCGAAGAGTGTTTAATGACCGCCTCGTAAGGGGTACAGTTAACAAAGCCCACCTCGTCCTTATGTTCCGCCCAAAGAGAAGCTGGAAGGTCAGAAAGAGAGGGTGTGAGGTGGGTAACGGCACAAGCAGCATTGAGAAGGTTATGGGGAAGAGAAAGGGAGGTGAGGGCAAGAGCAGCCGACGAAGTGTCGTCTGGTATGTCAACAACCATGTGTGAGCCACTAAAAGAAATAGAGAGCCCTAGGAGGCTCATGAGGTCCCGTCCAAGCAGGTTAAAAGGGCAATCAGGCATGCAAACAAAGGAGTGAGAAAACTTCAGTAAAGGATCAAGGGCACAAGTAACAGAAAGGGGGGGCGTGCAACTGGAATGGAAAGGAACCCCTTCTATTCCCACAGAGCTTACAGACCGTGTAGATAAAGGACCCGCATATTCCCTCCCCACTGAGGACATGGTAGCCCCGGTGTCGAGTAAAAAAGGATATTCAGTCCCTGCCAGGCATAAAACAATAGTGGGAAGATCTTCGTTAAGAGGGGAGCTGAATAAAAGATTTAACATAGCAACGGTCGGGGTTTCATCGCTCTGAGGGCAGCCCTATGGGCGGGCAGGATCTCTCTGCCCTGTGGGGCTTGAACCGGCGCGCATGACGGGTTTCTCGCGTTCCTGCTCATCTCGCTGTTTCGCATGACATTCTCTTATCCAGTGCCCCTCTTTTCCACAATAGTGGCACTTTCCATTTCTCCTCCCTCCCCCGCCGCGCGGTCCCGTTCGGCGACCCCTCTCCTGTCGTCCCTCCGCTCGTCCGCCCGGCACGACGGATAAACATGCTTTATTCGTTTTACAGTCTAAAAGACCATCGCTCTCCAACGTGCGCACCCGCTCCCCGGCCTGACGGAGGACCAGATTATTCCGGTCACTCCAGTGATGTTTTAATACGCTCTGTATTTCGGGGCGACAATTAGACAGAAAGGTGGACAAGAACATTGGGTTCGGGTTTGCCAAATCAAGTTCAAGACCTCCCAAATGTTGCCAAACTTCCCCAAAGCGCTTCCAGAAAGCCGACGTCAGCTCAGAACGCTCCTGTTTGCAATTAGTGACCTGTGACAGGTCTCTATTTGCTTGTTTTAAGGCGAGCAGGTATCGCGTCAACTGCTCGCGAAGCTGCTGCAGCGCGTCCGGCGTGTCTTTCCAAAAGAAGGTAGACACGGTGCGCTGGCGAGGGCGACCGTTTTCCCCTACCGGAGGCAATTCCTCCTTAACATTAACAGCAATATCGTTGACGGGGCGGAGGACCTGTACGTTTTCTAACAGGGCCGTCTCATCGTATGCGCCTCCTAATTTATTCTGCAGAATAAACCGGTAGTCGGCTCCCGTTAGCTGACAGTTACGAGAAACATTAATTAACTGATCAACGAAGAGCAGAGGCTTGTCGGGTGACGGAAGAAGTGAGATGATGTCCTTAAGAGCCGACGGGGACGGAGGAGTTATATCAATACCACTGCGCTTTGCAACCCATACACAAGCAGCGTTTTGTGGCGGATAAGGACGCGAGCCGGCGTCTGGACCCACACCATCGGGATTATCCCAATCATCATCATCAGTGTCATCATCGGTGTCGTCACTGCTTTCTTCGTCTTTGCCGGTCTTGGCTGATGCAGGCGCACCTTTTATCCCTCCAGGGCGCTGCCCTCTGTCAACCGTGGGGGGGGGGCACGCAGACACAGCAGCCAGGGACGGATAAATTTTAGGAATCGTTTTTACAGATGACGACGATTTACCAGTAGCTTTTCCGGTCTTACTGTAAGGCGGAGGTTTACTGTCTAACGAGGCTGGAGGAGCAGAAGGAGATTTAGATTTTCCCAACGCCGCCTCCACCGTTTCTGTAGTAACGGGCGCAGATCGAGGCTTCGGGATGGACTTCAAGACTGAACGGGGAGTATAGGCCTGTTTAAAATTATCCCATACCTTTTTCATGTCATACCACTTAGCGTAACCCTCCCGCATATACGGGCGATCCCAACCGGGGTCCCCTAATCCCTCATAAATCATGCGATAGGCTGATGCAAGATAACCAGGATCGAATGTACCTTGACGAGGATAGGAAGGAATTTGAGGGTTGGCCTCAGTCCAACCTGCCAAATTATCGAGCCAGGGAGAAACATAATAAGCAAAACCGCACCTAGTCATCCATTCGGCCGGGGTTTCCCCTGGCGCAGGCTTAGGGAACGAGCTTCCCATCGTACAATGACAACAAACGGATCTGAAGAGGAACAGACAACAAATATAGTACAAATTTGTATAGCGCGCTCTTCCTGGACTCGAACCAGGGAAAACTGTCCTCCGTAGGACACTACGAAACTACTGCCAACCAGGTAGTCAATCAAACATGTCTTACCTGATTGAGAGTATCACGTCGGGGTCACCAAATTGTTAGAACCTGTGTCTGTCTCAGTTCAGATGCGTTGACGTAAGAGCGCTCTGGAGCAGGGAGAAAACAAACCACACGAATGAAATCAATCTGGTTTATTCAGGCACTGCTCAGTGATGCACAAAAAGAGCAGGGTTTATATACATCAGAAGCTTTCGTGACAAGATAGGTAAGGGGCCCGGGGGCACAAGGTGAACTCGCCAGATAAGGAGTCGTTTTTATTATACATGAAAGAGCAGAATGTACACCCCCTAGAACAGGAGGGTCCAGGAATGTGGTTTCAGCGAAACTAGAAGGTACAGAGAAGAGCAGAAGAGTATGTTCTCGCGGCTATGCACGTTTACCAGGATGTGAACAGGTCATAAGTTCAGTACAGCTATGCACGAGAACACACATACAATCTTACAGGGTGTTCAATGCGTCTTTCCCGTTCAAAATTCTCTCAAAATCTTCCGCATTTAACAAGGCAAACCTGTGTAATGGAAACTTCTAATAAACACTTCAGAACTCTTAGCAGTTGTCTTTTCAGTTATTTATTATAGTAGATCTTATAAAACAGGAAAAGAAGACACCACCTCAGGTGATGCCGAGAGTGCGCACTCCGAGTTGTGTGTTAGTGGCTGTTATCTATTATACTCTAAAGGCATTCGCCTCCTGCTCGCGTCTGCACGTGATTGGCTCGAGGCTTGCCCTTGAATCTAAACATCGATTCTTTGTTAGAGCATGCACCTGGTGTGCTCCGAGATGCGCAGCGGATGGGCGGTTAGGCATAACATAACATGAAACATAAACAAGGCAGCCTGCTTATCACCAGCCGTTGAGTCAAGGACACAGAAAGGCGGCTTGTGGGAAAACAATTTTTCTCAGTACGCTAGGCCACTTGAGCTCAACACAGAGAATAGGAATGTTCATTCACTAAATTTCCTTCACACCTGGCAGCCATGTTCGTTTACAAATTGTTAGTCACTCACTAGCTCGAACGTTTTATGTCTCCAACGTGTCTCTCTTCCAGTTTTTTGATGTCCGTTGGTGTGTTTTTTTTTTTTTTTTTTTCTCGTAAATATGCATGAGTATTTTAATGAAGTTTTGGTAGCCTTTCAGGTGTGCAGCGTGTCTTTCTCTTTCCTGGCAGATAAAGCAATGCTTCTGCGCACGCGCAGCAGAAAACTCTCTCATTGAATATTCGCATCAGCTCCGACGTGTGACGTCATGTCTTGACAACGTGCAATATCGTAAACCATATTGAACGCTCATTCTCTGTTGGGTAGAGTACATGTAGGATATGCTAACATGCATATGAAACCGAATGAACGAAACCCGCTAGGAGGGAATAGAATACGTGGAAAAAGTGTCCTGTATGTAGAATGATAATTCCCGATATTTCAGCGAGTACTATTTTTCAGAAATACTGCAGGGTTTTTATGACACTACAAATAACTTAATTTAGGGATAGTGAGGGTTTTTGTTTTTTTTTTCATTCGGTGTTTTTTCCTGTGTCCAGATTTATTGTTTAAATCTGGAGAAACTTTATTTTCAAAGCGGTAATTTCACCCAATATGGACTGCTAACCTGATTGTCTTGTCTTTTGTCCTTAGCTCTGTTCCAGTATTTGTCCTCAGAGTCGAGAGAGTTTGCAGAAATCCTCAACATAATCACCTCTAGCCACAAGGATCCTGCCTCGAAAGCGAACTTTGTGTACTCCAAACCTCGCCTCGTCCACAACGAGCGCCTGGAGAAAGACGTGAGCTCATTTAGCAAAGAACTCTTAGCCTCATGTTTCTGTAAAGGTGACACTTTCACAAAAGGCGTTAATTTTATGTTCTAGAACAGCAGCTCTGAACGTAATGGTTGTAAATCAGATCACAGGTTTTTATTGATGTGCTAATTGTTTCTATAGTAACAAGTCATTCATAAGGACTTTATCTATCAGACAATCCATATAATCTAAGGGCTAATAAGAAATGGATATTAAAAAAAAAGCATTATTTAACAAGGACATGCGCACCTTTGCACATCTTTTTCGTGCTCCTGGCTCTGTAAAGATCAGGCTCTTAACTGTCACTACGTTCAGACCGCAACCTGAAACGACCCATATCCGATTTGTTGTGAAATCCAATTTTTTTGTTAGGCCGTTCACATTACCAATTATATGAGACTTGTATGCGATCTCCAATATGAACGGAAAACGACCCAAAAGTGTCCCGCATGCGCAAATTGACACGTAATAAGCACATCTACATAATACGTAAACCAAAAAAAGCGCACTCTTCAAGTTTGCAAGCAAAGCATGGAGATGAGGCGAGACCTGGCGATGTGGTTTTTGTGGCGGCGGCGGAACTCACACAATAACCTGGTATTGTGGAGGCGATTGAGAAGCAGGAGGGCAAGGGCTTTGGTCCAGGCGCTGTGTGGGGCCGTGGCAGCAACCTCCTTTGAAAGGAGGGTATGGATGCGGAGTCGCAGCCAGGAGTGGTGGGATGTTGACGTGCTGCGCTTCTCTGCTGTTGTTTTCCATCAAAGAGGCGGGATTAGCCAACGCAGAATAGTGACGTTTGTCTCTTGTCGATGACGTGTAGGTCGCATGAATGCGACCTGTCCGGTCAGACTGCAGTCGCATGTGAAAATAACGAATATGCATCGGAATTAGGACCACATATCCAAGCGGCCTGGGTCGCATGTGAAAAAAATCGGATCTGTGTCGTTCAGATTGTCAATAACAAATCGGATACAGGTCGCATATGGGCAAAAAAATCGGATATGGGTCGTTTCAGGGTGCAGTCTGAACGTAGTCTGTGTAAGGTATTTAATCCATGTGGTAATTCTGGATCCGACTGACAACCAGACCGATCTTCATGTGCTGTGTGTCAGGAAGCAGACCGCGTGATCCGGAAGCTTTTTTGTTTTGTGAAAGTAAATTGGAAGCAGGCTTGCTCTCTGGTTGTTGGACAAGAAAATAAAAATAGTGTTCTAGTGAAATCGCAGCCGATTGAATCTGCCTGTCTGCTGAGCAAATACGATTTAAGGAAAAGAAACATCTGGATGTGTTAATCTGCTTGTTCCAGGGAAATGATTTATCTGTCTCTGAATAGTGAGAAACTCGGTGAAGGTTAAAATCACTGTAATGTTTCTGTGCAGTTCATTGAGAAGAGAAAAGAGCTGAAGCAGGACGGACGCACCGATAAAGAACTGGCGGAGTCCTACTGTTTCCTGCTTTCTGATAAGGTGAGTCGGGCTATTTCAGACATGTTTTGTCTCCCTAAAGAACCTTTCATGTTGTGTTTCGGATTTATTTTTTATTTACTTACTTTGGTGCTACATTTTCCACGTGTCATCTTAGCATTTATGCTGTTCAAGGCTCTTAAATGGAACCAAAAATTGTTCGTCAGTGATAAGTGATGCTTTACGCAGTAGTATATAAAATCCGACAACTTACTCACTCACACGAGTGAATTAAAAATTATTTTCTGAAAGTTTAACAGTTCTAAAATATTCCATAGACTAAATTAACAAATGTTGCTGGCTGATTCCTGATGGACCAGATGTTCTCAACTTTCAGGAAAGATTTCCAGTTAAGGGAAAAAAAAAAAAAGCTTTCCATGAACCTCCTTGTGATCAGTGAGGCCTAGGAGTTTAAAGGTGCCCTTCCATCAAAAACGTTTAATACTGGCTCTTTTTGAAATACCGTAGTTCACTCCGAGTTGCATATGCATGCTGCATGTGAAAATGTACCGTAATTCTACTCCCATTCCCTGTATTAGCTTATGAAAGAAAATAGTCGGAAAAACGAGCGGATCTGAAAAAGCCCTACGAACTTGCGTCACTTCGAAAATTAGTGTTCATGGCCTCGCCCACCTTGGCTTGAGACCGCCCACGGGAAGAAAGTTCGGATTTAAGCGCAAGGAGAGATAGCAGAGCCCATCTCGTCAGTAGCTAACGAAGAGGACCTAACAGCAAGTTGAAAACATGGCTGAACAAGTTCGTGGCAGTAACGCATCAACGTTGCAAGTTTGGGGAGGCTGGGACCTCCCCTGCGCGAGTTACGAGCATTCAAAGTCGGGCTGGAGCCGACGAAAGAAACGAAACCTAAGCGGAGCGTCACGGCTCGTCTCGGGGCAAATTACGTCCCGAGGCGTGGGGCTAGCCCACCCTAGCAGCACTGGTTCGTTGGGGAGAGGGCAGAGGTTGCTGGCTGCCAAGTTTGGGGAGGCTGGGAGCTCCCCTGCCCGAGTTACGAGCGTCCAAAGTCGGGCTGGAGCCGCAGACAGAAATGAAACCTAAGCGGAGCAACGTTGCAAGATAGAAGAGGTGAAGAAGAAATGGTTGGAATTTATCTTTGGAACACCACCAGCGAAGTATAATGCAGCGTTAGTACTGTGTTCTGATCATTTCAACCACAGTGACTTTTCAAACTTCGGTGCCTTCAGTAGTGGTTTTGCTTTGAGGTTGTTTTTAATCCCTGGATCTGTACCGTCAAGACGATCGACCACCAGCTCACAAGCTGTAAGTAAAACGTGAACTTTTTGTTCGAAGGTTTTTGTTACAAAATAGCATGTTCATATTCTCCACGTTAGCATGCATGACATGGTCACAAGCTAGGCAGGGATGAGAGTTTTCCGCTTTTCGGCGGATTTCCACTTTTTCTGAGTAAAAAACGACCTTTTTATATTATGCCAAATCCGTTGAGAATTTTTTTTTTTTTTTTAATTAATTTCAGGGGGTTGGGGTATGTTCCTTCATGCTGTTCAAACTTTATTAACTCCAACGATGTTTACACATTAAAGATGGCGACTTACAAATAGTCTCGTTTAAATCTCGTTGAACGTGATGTAAAATTCGTGTTATCTACATTGTTATTGGTCAAACCATCAATGTTGAGACCATAATAGCCAATCAAAACAGTTTTTACAAAGACACCCACATCCGCTTGTTCTCACCCACTGGAGGTAGCGTCACAGTGCTGTTAGCCAATCAGAGGTAACACGTTTACTGATTGGCTAACAGCAATCAGAGATAACACGTTTACATGTCATGAATATTAATGAGTAAGAGCTGAAATCCTGTCGTTCTCCCGCCACCCACTCCTCCACCAAACTAGAACAGCCTGAAACAGGAGAACCACAGCATATTATTTTTTTTCACCAAAACCAGCTCACAGGGCATTCATTCATACTAGAGACCACCGCACAATTAATTAAAAAATGATGCAATGAGACCTTTAAAAGAGAACTGAAGGCAATTTTTTTTAAAAATCAAAATTCTATTTATCTTATTTTATTAAATATCGGAATGCATTTTTGATCGCTATTTTGTCACTGCTGTAGCAAGTTATGAGTGTTTGAAATACGTTATGTAACTTATCAGTCTATATGTCAAAGCAATGGCCGTAAACGAGATTCGTTGAGACCTGTGTGAGACATCGTAGGACGGAAGTAAAACGTACAGCGGAAATCAAAGTGACCGACATCTGCCAACCTTGTCAAAAGACACGCGCGCGTCCTCTTTCGAATGCTGATGTAATCAAGCCGGAAGTTTTGTTCGTTTTGATAGTAATCAGGAAAATTTGAAAAAAGTAGGCAGTAATCGTCATTTAAACTCGTTGTTGTGCAGTATTTCGTTTGGAAAACAGTTTTCAAAATGGCGGCACGAACGCCTGACTGACACTTCACGCTTCGAAGTCTCGCACAAGTCTCGTGAAGATCGCGCGGATAAGCGACGCCTGCCGTGGACCAAACGAACTAAATTCAACATGGCTGAAAACCGAATAGGCCGATAAGTATAATATTTAATTGCAATTAGTTGCCAATATGAGTCACAATATAAGGTTACTAAGACCGAAAACGTAATTGAATAACACGTTAATTAAGAAATAAAGCAAGTTTAAAAATGACTTCAGTTCTCCTTTAAGAGGTTAATAGGTGGGTTGCATCCGACGTCACATCTGCCTCATTAGATAAGCAAGACATGAAGTGGTGGTCAGTTAAGTTCACTGTTCACAAAGTGTTACTGTTACTGGGGCGCTTTGCCGGTTGTTAAAATGCCCTACACTTGTAGTGTTTTGGGCTGCTCGAGTCGAACAAACTGTGAAACTGATAAGTTTCTTCCGGGCTCCTGGTGAAGTGATAAAGGGTGAAAAAGCAAAGCATTTTGCCAAAAGACGACGAGAAAGGTGGTTCTTGAACCTCAAAGGGAGCCGAGTCAAAGAACACTCGAGTTTGTGAAAGGTTTGTAAATTCCTCTTATTTATTTCGTTTGGATTCGTAAATAACTTTTTCTGGCCATTTTCCGTTATTTCGTGATGTTTTGAACTTCAGGAGACGCTTAAGTCCTCAGATGCATTTTTGTTTACTGTTTGATCATGTTCGCCATATTGTAAACTAACACGTACACTATATTGCCAAAAGTATTTGCTCACCCATCCAAATTATCGGAATCAGGTGTTCCAGTCACTTCCATGGCCACAGGTGTATAAAATCAAGCACCGAGGCATGCAGACTGTTTTTACAAACATTTGTGAAAGAATGGGTCGCTCTCAGGAGCTCAGTGAATTCCAGCGTGGAACTGTGATAGGATGCCACCTGTGCAACAAATCCAGTCGTGAAATTTCCTCGCTCCTAAATATTCCACAGTCAACTGTCAGCTGTATTATAAGAAAATGGAAGTGTTTGGGAACGACAGCAACTCAGCCACGTAAACTGACAGAGCGGGGTCAGCGGATGCTGATGCGCATAGTGCGAAGAGGTCGCCAACTTTCTGCAATCACTACAGACCTCCAAACTTCATGTGGCCTTCAGATTAGCTCAAGAACAGTGCGCAGAGAGCTTCATGGAATGGGTTTCCATGGTCGAGCAGCTGCATCCAAGCCATACATCACCAAGTGCAATGCAAAGCGTCGGATGCAGTGGTGTAAAGCACGCCGCCGCTGGACTCTAGAGCAGTGGAGACGCGTTCTCCGGAGTGACGACTCGCGCTTCTCCATCTGGCAATCTGATGGACGAGTCTGGGTTTGGTGGTTGCCAGGAGAACGGTACTTGTCTGACTGCATTGTGCCAAGTGTAAAGTTTGGTGGAGGGGGGATTATGGTGTGGGGTTGTTTTTCAGGAGCTGGGCTTGGCCCCTTAGTTCCAGTGAAAGGAACTCTGAATGCTTCAGCATACCAAGACATTTTGGACAATTCCATGCTCTAACTTTGTGGGAACAGTTTGGAGCTGGCCCCTTCCTCTTCCAACATGACTGTGCACTAGTGCACAAAGCAAGGTCCATAAAGACGTGGATGAACTTGACTGGCCTGCACAGAGTCCTGACCTCAACCCGATAGAACACCTTTGGGATGAATTAGAGCGGAGACCGAGAGCCAGGCCTTCTTGTCCAACATCAGTGTGTGACCTCACAAATGCGCTTCTGGAAGAATGGTCAAAAATTCCCATAACCACACTCCTAAACCTTGTGGACAGCCTTCCCAGAAGAGTTGAAGCTGTTCTAGCTGCAAAGGGTGGACCGACGTTATATTGAACCCTATGGATTAGGAATGGGATGTCACTTAAGCTCATATGTGAGTCAAGGCAGGTGAGCGAATACTTTTGGCAATATAGTGTATATAATACACGTAATTACCCAGGTCTTTAAAGGGGTTTCTTTGAATCTTTGTGAATGATTTACCGGAAGAGAAGAGTAGGGAGGATTGAGAATCGAGCAACTGTGGTTTGTTTACACCCGATACTAAAACTTGTAGCGTCCTAGCAACCATCGCAAAGACGTGTACAAAAAGCCCTAAAAAATTCATCCTTACTCTGGCAAAAACAAGATAGGATTTATCTTGTAGTGTCCTGATCCACACATCTTTAACCCAGCCATATATAAAATGCTGTTTGCCTCCATGCTCGTCCAGGTTTTCATCAATGTGTGCGTGTAGAACAATGTCTGCAGCAGCAGGTAGTTTGAGCTGTCTGGGACTCAACGGATGGATAATTTTCCAACTCGTAGGAAAAGTCCTTCTTTACTAGCGTGTAAGGGTCTATCCCATTGCAAAGGGCAACTTTCTGAAGGTATCTTGACCGTGCATTGGGCTCTAAACTGCGAAAATAGTCTGAGACACTTTCACTAGCTCTTTACGTAACATCCGCCAAATCGGTTTGACTGACCGGCACTTCATTCACCGGAAGGAAACTCGCAAACAAGTCACGTGACTGAATACAGCCTATAATAAGGTTAACAACAATAACAAGTTCGATGTTAATCGTGATATTGATAACGTAGCCCTACTTTGAGAACCATGGTTCTAGATGGTGTTTCTTCACCCACCCCGACTTAAGTTGGTTGTACAGTTGTTGCTTATATAAATCTCCATTTAACTTCACGAAAAGATGTTTTGTTTGTTCTGTCCAAGCACCATTCGTGTATGAAGTAGCAACAAGCTCACCAGCTAACATTAGCGATATGCGTGATCTATTAGCATTCATGATGCGTTTACCTTAGATTTGAGGCAAAGCAAAAAGACGATCGGATTTTAAACTAGAGAAGTGGTGCTTGCGTACATCTTTCTGTTCCTGTTGTGAACTGAACCGACGTATCTCTGTCATATGACGATCCTGAGGTTTAGGACGCTTGTGGTCCGAGCTTTAGTCAGTCATAGCTTGTCTAACCTGAAGCTTAAGTAAATTCACTCATGTTATTTACATAGACAAACAGACTGGACCAACATGTAAAACTTCCCCTAGACATCATGGCAATACGCTTACAAAGGAAGGAGTAAGGGAGAGCACACGCCCTCTCAATGTCAGTGTTGTCATTGGCTCGTCTTGGTAAACTCTCTGCCATTTGTTACTTTTGGCAGCTTTAATTTCAGACAGTTTATGCTGTCAGGTCTCCATCACTTTATCCGTCGTCCTTTGCGTCTTTCAGCTTTCTGTAGCATGTCTGACCTAGCCTGGGCCCGCCCATCCTAAGCGTGACGCAACACGAGGGCCTGTTGCAAGCTTAGTCTGGCCAGGCAAGCTATCTACAGCTTTTCCAAGCTCCCGAAAAATCGGGAACCAATCAACTTTGAGCATCTCCAACGGCCCTGGGTAGAGGCGTGTTCAAGGCAGTGACGTAGTAGAACTGCGACCGGAAGCCATAGATTGTTTACAGAATCTATGCCGGAAGCGCTTCATTCACGCTTCCGCATCTGTTACGCATAGATGCTGTATTGAAAGCATTCAACGGGAAGTTCTCATTGAAAACGGAGCAAAGAGCAGCCCTGGAGGTATTTATTGAAAGGAAGGACGTTTTCGCCTTGCTCCCGACCGGCTTCGGTAAGAGTTTAATCTACCAGTTAGCCCCGTCGTATCGCATACGTCAGAGGAAAGAGTGATGTGATTGGTTTAAGCTTCGTCACAGCCTTTTCTGGCTTCGACCAGTAGCAAACTGAGGCATTTCAGGGAGGCGGGTCAACCACGGGCTCTGGGAAACGGTTGGGCTTAATATCTTGGCCAGACCAATAGCTCGGAGAGCTTTGAAGTCGCGTTAGCCAGGCTATGTCTGACCTGCACCATATTGTTCTCAAGGCTGTCATTCAGCATGACAACATCAAGTCTTCAAGCAGTGCTAGCAATTTTTATTCCCCCGCTGGCCAAAAGGCCCGAAGAGGGATTATGTCGTGGCGATTTCCGTCCGTCTGTCCATCCGGGGAAAGGTACTCGCCTTCTGAAGTCAACTCCTCTCATAGTTTTTGGAGGAATTTCACGAAACTTGGCAAAAAGCCTTGTTATATGTCAGTAG
This sequence comes from Neoarius graeffei, assembly GCF_027579695.1. Lineage (NCBI taxonomy): Eukaryota > Metazoa > Chordata > Actinopteri > Siluriformes > Ariidae > Neoarius > Neoarius graeffei. Next base: position 12,893,591 of record NC_083594.1, read on the forward strand.
TACGCATATTGTACTTTCGTTAAATTGGGTCACGTTACAGCCCTTGATGAACAACCTTGTACTTTCATAATTTCATGAAGGTGTGCTCGCCGTCTGACATCAACTCCTCTCACAAATTTTTTGGACAAATTTCTCGAAGCTCGGCAAAAGGCCTTGTTATATGACGGTAATACGCATGTTGTGATTAAATAACAGACAATTTCATGAGGGTGTACATTCTTCTGAAATCAACTCCTCTCAAAATTTGTGGAGGAACTTCACCAAACTTGGCAAAAGGCTTTGTTATACGCATATTGAAATTTCGTTTGATTTGGGCAAATTTGACCAGAGTTATGCACTTGGTTATTAACAAACTTGTACTTTGGGAATTTCATCAAGGTGTGCTTGCTTTCTGAAATCAACTCCCCTCACAATTTTTATTATCCTCCGTTGGCCGAAAGGCCTGAAGGGGGATTATGTCGTGGCGACGTCCGTCCGTCCGTCCCAGGACGGGTACTCCCCTTCTGAAATCGACTCCCCTCGCAATTTTTTTTAGGAATTTCACAAAAATTGACAGGATTCTTTGTTATATGTCAGTAACGTGCGTATTATTTTGTTCAGTTCAGTCATATTTTACCAGAGTTATGGACTAGTTGCCAGCGGGGGATATTGTGCTCTCAGAGCACTCTTCTTTAAGCTTTAACCGGATTGAAGATTCTTTGAGTCTTTCTTTTTTCAGAGCATTTATGATCAGCAGAACTCATGTGACCAACCAGCTTGGATTTGTTTACATTTCTTATGTTTTCAGGTCCCTTTGGTTTGTGAAAAAGGTTTATCAGTCAACAACAGCTGGATGAGCCTTTTGGGACATTCCACTAAAGGTGATGTTTTGGCATTTAGACATGTCTGTATGATTTACAATCCAAGCCCTAAGGAATTAACGATGTACGTATTTTTTTTTTTGGACGTTCTAGGCGTTTATTTGTGTCAGTTCTCCGACTTGCTACAAAGCGGCCCCCATGAGCCTGGCTTCACCGGAGAGATGATCATCTTTAAAGTGATCAAGGTAGCTACGCAAAAATGTACTGTCCAGGTTTTATAGCCCATAAACATGTTAAACTTGATTTAAGAAGTGTTGTGTTCTGTTTTTAAGGGTAAAGTAAAGAGCATACACGATAACATGTTAAGAGGTTTGGACCCTACACCCAAATTTGACAGCCATTTTTCTAAGAACGCCAACAGGGTGACGTCTCTGACGTCTTACAAGGCATTCGAGTATACTCAGGTATGAATGTAAAATAAAAATAAATCATTCTGGTGTTTTTGTGTCTGTATACTGTTTGCACTTCCACTGAATTCATTCAAAGATTTCTAATAATTTTAACAGTGCGTTTGTCAAGAAGTCTCTTGCTAACTGTTGTGCGTTTTTGTTTGTTTGTTTTTTTTTCCCCCCTCCACAGCAATATTTCTATGAGTATGTGGATTTCGAGCCTGCTTCCAGACCGAGGCATGTGTGTCCATACGCTGTGGTTTCTTTCCAGTTCAAAGCCAAAGAGGCAATAACGCCAGGCCCCAAAGCCTCACCTCTGCAGAGGTATTCCCATATGCTGTTTTCTAGGCATGTAACGATATATCATGCAACGATAATTCGTGATACAAATTTGACAGGGGGGGAAAAATGAATCACAATTATCAGGCTGTGTAATCTTAGTCTGGTTAACACCAGACCATATCACAAGTGAAATATGGTCTGGAATCCGCCTATTGAATTTCTCGTAGGGGAGGTGTGGTTTACGATTGTCAACGGCCGTTTATTGGACGTTGCGAATGTCTATCATTTGGCGTATACGTAGCCCATGGCCAATCATGGCAGTTGTACCCGGTGACGTAGTTAGAGCAACGAAGAGGCGAAGAAGAGAAAGAAAGAGAAGGCAAAACAAAAATAGGAAAACAATGGCACCGAACGATTACTGCCGTTTGTGCAAGACAAATATGAGAGAAGCTGGACCCTCCGTATTTGGACATCCATAAACAGTCCCAAATAAACTACAAGCTTCCGTTTGTCGAGTAGTACGCGTCACCGTCTTTCCACCCGTTCCCACTCTCTGATTGGCTCCCTAACTCAGGCGAGCCTTTAGACCATAGTTTCCATGCTGTCTTTTCAGATCGGAACGATTGTGCAAAGCAGGATGGGATTTCCCAGGCTAGTGTAATCTGTTTTTCCAAGCTGTATTTGCATGGTTTAGACAGCAAAGGACATACAATAGCAGGAATGCACGTGACTTCACTTTACGTGGCAGTAACACAGCTCTAATGCTGTGAAAATGCACAAAATAGATCTAAAACGGGAAAGAGCTGTTGTGTGATTTGTACAAATAGATTGGACAAGAAATTGGAGCTCTTTTTCTGGACTGACGAAAGCTAAATGAAAAGAGAAGCAAATACAGGTAGTACAAATGTTTGTAACTGGTTATTAAGAAAACGCCTATTTGTTAACATTTTTTAATAATGAAAGGAATAATAAATAAAGGATATTTTTAGTTAAGAGGCTGTTATATTTTACTCCAATCTTTAAAAATGTGGATTAATTGTTGGTGATTCAGAAAAAGAAACTAAAATGTGTGGGGTTTTTTTTTTGTTAGTAAAAGGAATGTTTCAGTTGATAAAGAATGGAAAAATAAATGGCTGCTTTTGATATAAGCGAATCAAATTATGAATTGAGCAAATCGTTACATGCCTAATATTAACACATTTGCTTATTATCTGACTTCTATATAATTATCTAAACTGGTATCTGCTAATTTATTTTTCTTCCTTTCTCCCCCCCCCCCCCCCCCCCCCCCCCCCCATTCATAGATCCAACAGCTTGCCATTAGGAACAGGTCGAGGTCTGCTGACTTGTTTTTCCACAAAATAAGTGTTTAAACAGATCTGTGCAGTAATGCTTAGGTTTACATGCAGAGTTTGAAGATGACTCACAACCACTTTAGAAACATGATCGTTTTTAAGTGCTACTACACAGTTAAACTAAATCTGCTCTATAATTGTTTCCTCCCCTTTTAGAAAGACGTGGCTACACTGTCTGGAAAGGACACTTTGTGAATCGAGGAAAGGAAATGTATCAAGCAAGCCTTCATTCCATTTCTCAACCTTTTCTACCTTTCAAGATGTGAGTTACTTCTTTCACGACAGCTTCTTCTTAACGATTAATCCAGATGTGTCCAACTCATTTTCGGTAACAGGCCACGTTCCACTTGGGCTGCATTCGAAGCTCATAACTGAGAACTTCCCATCATCCGACCAGGGAAAAACAAAGTCTGAATTTCTACACGGAAAGTTTGGAGGGTCTCGTCAGCTTCGTAGACTTGATTAGGAACGTGTCAGATCTTTATTTGTCAATATGGTGCGGAGTTTATTGTTCTGTTTTGTGCAATAAGAGACCAGCTCATCCAACCCTCCCAAAAATCTTTAAATTCAATTATTATCGTCAAAACTATTTAAACAATGATAGAAAATACAAACTCCTTTCCTGGACCAAGTTTGATCCTTTTCATAAAGCTGGTCCTTGGGCCGTATGTTTGACACCACTGGATTAGTATTTTTAACCACATATGACGCATGTGTAAATAATCGTGTACTACAAAGATAAGAGGAGATGTTCCTTTATTATTGATCCCTATGAGGGGAAATTCAGGTTTTGCAACAGCTCAAGTACAGAGTAAAATATAGATAAATGTAGACTAAGTTTAAAAAAAAAAAAAGAATAAAATAGAATAAAGACGGGTATAAAATATAGAATATGCTAATGTAATATTTTTTATATAATGTGTATAAATGGGTAGTTCTTCGGTAATGGAATTACTTTCACAGCAAAATTTAACTTTATTTTTTTTAAGTTGCAGTACTCAAGATAATGGTATTTAAAAAAAAAAAAAATTCACACTGTATGGGGTATCTTTTAACCCTAAAAAAGCCTAGAAAAATTGGCTATGTTTGAATCTGAAGCCAAACTCTTTCATGAGGAAAGAAAAGTCAGTAACGGAATTACGCCAGAAAAAACTGAACTCTCATTTCTAAAAATTCAAACCAGGATTTCCGTAAAGTGACATTGCTATAATTGGGGTGATAGTGCATATTCTGGACCTATTTATTTATTTATTTATTTATTTATTTATTTATAATATGAAAGTATGTCCCTTTACACACTGATCCAGAAGGGTAATTTTGCACAAGGCCATCTGTCTACAGCAGAAAAAAATAAAATAACAAAACGCGTCTGGAAAAATCCCAAGGGAGTCTGGAGCCAGATTCGTGACGTTATCTGCGGAAGTGCGAGCAGGCTGCGTGAGCTTTGCACGGTTTCAGTGCACAGCCTGTGTAGACCAAGCGCTCCCGTTTCTCTCTCATTGTCCGGTCTTTTGGAAAACGATGAGTACTAATCCCATCAAGATTGGTGTTGAAAACCACCAGGTTGTTTTCTCATAAACAAACCAGCGCTGACGTAGGATTCAGAGGGAGGCGTCCCGCACGCAACGTCACGAAAATCAATGTTTGCCGGGAAATCCAAATGGCAAGTTTTTTCAGAGGTGGACCAGTTCGCCTCAAATGGCTTGATTTCAACTGAATTTTTCTGGTATTGCGCAAGGTAAAAAAAAATTGCAGAGTATCCAGAGTGTTACAGATATTTGACCAAAGTTTAATATAAAATAGGAGAATTACATTGATCTTGCTCCTGAATTTACCCGTGATATGCACTTTTAAACATGGTTTTCAGTACGTTTTGCTTTGGATTCCATACTTGAGCAATATCACTGAGCTGACACGTTAAGGCAATCTTAATCATTTCATAATTTTGGCCTCTTTATGTATGTATGTACAGTGGTGCTTGAAAGTTTGTGAACCCTTTAGAATTTTCTATATTTCTGCATAAATATGACCGAAAACATCATCAGATTTTCACACAAGTCCTAAAAGTAGATAAAGAGAACCCAGTTAAAGAAATGAGACAAAAATATTATACTTGGTCATTTATTTATTGAGGAAAATGATCCAATATTACATATCTGTGAGTGGCAAAAGTATGTGAACCTTTGCTTTCAGTATCTGGTGTGACCCCCTTGTGCAGAAATAACTGCAACTAAATGTTTGCGGTAACTGTTGATCAGTCCTGCACACCGGCTTGGAGGAATTTTAGCCCATTCCTCCATACGGAACAGCTTCAACTCTGGGATGTTGGTGGGTTTCTTCACATGAACTGCTCGCTTCAGGTCCTTCCACAACATTTCGATTGGATTAAGGTCAGGACTTTGACTTGGCCATTCCAAAACATTAACTTCATTCTTCTTTAACCATTCTTTGGTAGAACGACTTGTGTGCTTAGGGTCGTTGTCTTGCAGCATGACCCACCTTCTCTTGAGATTCAGTTCATGGACAGATGTCCTGACATTTTCCTTTAGAATTCAGGTATAATTCAGAATTCATTGTTGTATCAACGATGGCAAGCCGTCCTGGCCCAGATGCAACAAAACAGACCCAAACCATGATACTACCACTACCATGTTTCACAAATGGGATAAGGTTCTTATGCTGGAATGCAGTGTTTTCCTTTCTCCAAATATAACGCTTCTCATTTAAACCAAAAGGTTCTATTTTGGTCTCATCCGTCCACAAAACATTTTTCCAACAGCCTTTTGGCTTGTCCACATGATCTTTAGCAAACTGCAGATGAGCAGCAATGTTCTTTTTGGAGAGCAGTGGCTTTCTCCTTGCAACCCTGCCATGCACACCGTTGTTGTTCAGTGTTCTCCTGATGGTGGACTCATGAACATTAACATTAGCCAATGTGAGAGAGGCCTTCAGTTGCTTAGAAGTTACCCTGGGGTCTTTTGTGACCTCACTGACTATTACACACCTTGCTCTTGGAGTGATCTTTGTTGGTCGACCACTCCTGGGGAGGGTACCAATGGTCTTGAATTTCCTCCATTTGTACACAATCTGTCTGACTGTGGATTGGTGGAGTCCAAACTCTTTAGAGATGGTTTTGTAACCTTTTCCAGCCTGATGAGCATCAACAACGCTTTTTCTGAGGTCCTCAGAAATCTCCTTTGTTCGTGCCATGATACACTTCCACAAACATGTGTTGTGAAGATCAGACTTTGATAGATCCCTGTTCTTTAAATAAAACAGGGTGCCCACTCACACCTGATTGTCATCCCATTGATTGAAAACACCTGACTCTAATTTCACCTTCAAATTAACTGCTATTCCTAGAGGTTCACATACTTTTGCCACTCACAGATATGTAATATTGGATCATTTTCCTCAATAAATAAATGACCAAGTATAATATTTTTGTCTCATTTGTTTAACTGGGTTCTCTTTATCTACTTTTAGGACTTGTGTGAAAATCTGATGATGTTTTAGGTCATATTTATGCAGAAATATAGAAAATTCTAAAGGGTTCACAAACTTTCAAGCACCACTGTATGTATGTATGTGTGTATGTATATATGTGTGTGTGTGTGTGTGTGTAATGTGAATGTAGTATAATATAGAATATATTAATGTTGCTGCAGACCAGACAGGCTGGAGATGGGTCAAGTCATTAGACTGGATCAAGTAAAGGGGTTAATTCCATCTACAATTTTCTCCTGGGATCTTTACTCTGGCAGCCATGAAGGTAAACTTTTTTTTTTTTCTCCCCCTCCCTCCAATCCTTACGGGGGAAATCAATAAAACGGATGCTCAGGACGATATGTGCAGTTTAGTTGTCTATAGAATGTTTATTAGCATGCTTGGATGACAAACGATGTTTTCAGAATCAGAAACCCAAGAATATGTGGAAATGCTGACAGAACCAAGCAGAATAAAGTCCAATGCAAAGCTGATATCGCACAACACGTAGTCACCTCATGGTTAAACGTCATCTTCATCCATCCAGTGTGTTCTGGGTTGGGTCCCTCTTCTAGGGTTTCTTGGTGAAGTAAGTACAGCTGGGTAGCCACTCTTCTGCTGCACTGCTTTTGGTCATGGACAATTTAGAGTGGACAGTTAGTCTAACTGCACGTCTTTGGACAGTGGGGGAAACTGGAGCACCCGTAGGAAACCTACACAGACGAGGGGAGAACGTGCAAACCCCACACAGAAAGCTCCGTCAATGGCCGTGAGGTTCCAACCCGGAACCTTCTTGCTGTACCCGTGCACCACCGTGCCACCCATTTGGTTAAACATGCAGAGAAAAAATAAAGCTGCTCATCAGATTTGAACATTTCATTTTTAGGCACTGAATAAAGAGAGAACCTTCATAGCCTAAATATTGCCCGATGACTTGCTGACAGATCAAGATCACGTTATAATGTGAAAAGTTTATTGTGCTGAGATGTTTTTCACATTTTAACAAGATATTTTCATGTTATTATGACATGCAAACGTATCACGTTATAACAATTCTTCTTGTTATAACTGATTTATGCAGAAGTAGAACTTGATTAAATCGTGTAAAAGGCAATATTCCTCAGTTTATCCGTCCTCCATCTGCTGTTTCCTCGTTCATATCAGTTTCACGTTCTAGCCTAACAGTATAAATCTTGTTACAACATGAAACGTTTTGTTATAACACTAATTTATCGATCACATTGATGTGTCCTGTTGTGCAGTGTTCAAGAGTGGAATGTACTGCAGTCTGTTTGAGGTCATGGTGGAGAAAAACAAATCCGGAGAGGGCCTGGCGGAGTTGTTTCAGGAACTTGAAAAAAAGGGATTGGTAGGTGATTGTCTGTTGATGCTAAATGTCAGATTGAGTTGAGGAAAGTGTTTGCTTGCTTCCGAAAGGTTTTAGGAGCTAAATTTATACCGAGATTTATTTATTTTTTTTTTTAAATCATATTTTATTGCCTAATATTTTCCAGCCTGTTTGTGCTTTTGTGTTTATTGCAACTCATCGAGATTTCACTCTAATCTGATTTTTCACTCCTCTGATCGTTTACCCACAATGTGCAGGTGTTGATGAATATGGTGAACGATAGAGGTTTTCTCTTCCTTCTGTCTTCAAGCCAAATGTTCAACTCGAACAGTATGTTGCCTTTTCTCATTTTTGCAAAAAATATGTACGTAACTTCATGAAGGAGGGAAAAAAAATGCTATAAAAGATCCTACTCTTTCTATGTTTTAAGAACGCAGAGCAGGTTGGAAAACATCTTCTCAAGCCCTTTTCGTCTATCAACATGCACGGGATGTGTCAAAATTATGTAAGTATGTCGCCACAAATCGGTAAATCATAATCACGGATTAAACTCTGGTGTATTTTACTGACCTCTGTCTCATGGGGCGGAAGTCTGTCACAAATTATCATGCAAGTAGTTGATATTCAAGACCAAATGGTCGCCCCCCCCATGCTGGCTTGTGGCTTCGGTATGCCAGTCATCTGTATTCATCACTTAAGACACAATTATTCTGGACTCCTAAGGGGTGCAACAATAAAGTGTTCACGCCATCATCCAGAGATCACGAGTTTGAAGGCATCCCTGTGATGCCGCAGCCAAGAGAGTAAAATTGGCCGTGCTCTCAGGGAGGGAGAGGTGGTGTACTCGCTCTCCTCAGTGACGCTCACCAATCATCAGCGTCTGTGAGCTCATGTATGCAGAGCTGGGCGGATAGCACGTTCCTGTGAGTGAGTTTAAGCCTCTTCTGATGTTGGCTGAGCAGCAGCTGATTGACTGCAGTCACGTGCCTCAAAAGAAGCACGTGATGGCGTTTGCCCTTTCTAGTTGGTCGCTGTTGTGTGAAAGGGGTGATCTTTCTAGTAGGTGGGAATTGGAATCCAAAAAAAAGACAAAATTATTCTTCGGTGGTAATCTTCACTGAAGCCCAATGTTGTTTTCCTTCCCCAAAACAGCCACCAATTCTGACGGCATCACTGTAAAGTTAGGCTTAAGAGCAAAAACAGTGGCGGTGAGCCCAAACTTTGGTTTCAGCATTCAAATCACCACGGCTGTTTCCAGCTGTTTTATATAGGCTTAAATAAATATGTCAGCCATCACTTCCATTTCTGTTGAGTGTCCCAGTGGTGCTGTTGCAGGAGGTAAGATTCTGTTCTGGACTGGTGCTTGTGCCGGTTTGTAGTAGGTTCAACTTGAGAACTGGCTGTCGAAACACAAAGAAATGGTTTGAGATTAGGCACAGGCTCTGAACCAGCTTTCAAACGGCATTGGTGTAAAAGGGGTTGATCGACTGACTGCAAACCGCCAATCAAATCCTGAGGGATGAAACCAGAGTCCTGCCCCCAAATAACGCTGACATTACAAAAATGTCAAGTTGTAACGGGAAAAAATTTCCCTTTTGTGCTGTCCAAGACTGTAATGACATTACAAATATAACGAGTGGTTCAAATTTCATCTCATTATCTGTAGCCGCTTTATCCTGTTCTACAGGGTCGCAGGCAAGCTGGAGCCTATCCCAGCTGACTACGGGCGAGAGGCGGGGTACACCCTGGACAAGTCGCCAGGTCATCACAGGGCTGACACATAGACACAGACAACCATTCACACTCACATTCACACCTACGGTCAATTTAGAGCCACCAGTTAACCTAACCTGCATGTCTTTGGACTGTGGGGGAAACCGGAGCACCCGGAGGAAACCCACGTGGACACGGGGAGAACATGCAAACTCTGCACAGAAAGGCCCTCGCCGGCCACGGGGCTCGAACCCGGACCTTCTTGCTGTGAGGCGACAGCGCTAACCACTACACCACCGTGCTGCCCGTTCAAATTTCATGTGGTGCTACCTGTAAATAGTATATGTACAATTTGTAGCATAAAATTGCAATTGAGCAACATGCATCACTGTGAGTATTCAATTATGTCAAATTAACTAGAATCCTTTTCCTCTAATGGTCGTTCTTGAGATACCGCTGTGAAGGAAATTTAGTGAATGAATGAACATTCCTATTCTCTGTATTTGCGCGTTGAGCTCAAGTGGCCTAGTGTACTGAGAAAAATTGTTTTCCCACAAGCTGTAATTGCCTTTGTGTCCTTGACTCAACGGCTGGTGATAAGCAGGCTGCCTTGTTTAAGTTTCATGTTATGTTATGCCTAACCACCCATCCGCTGCGCATCCCGGAGCACACCAGGTGCATGCTCTAACAAAGAACCGATGTTTAGCTTCAAGGGCAAGCCTCGAGCCAATCACGTGCAGATGCGAGCAGGAGGCGAATGCCTTTAGAGTATAATAGATAACAGCCACTAACACACAACTGAGTGCGCACTCTCGGCATCACCTGAGGTGGTGTCTTCTTTCCTTTTCCTGTTTTATATCTCTTGTTTTATAAGATCTACTGTAATAAATAACTGAAAAGACAACTGCTAAGTGTTCTGAAAGTGTTTATTAGAAGTTTCCATTACACCACGTTTTACTATATTTTAGAACAATAATTCTAAAGTTACTTGTCATGATATGCAACATTTAGGTTGTTTTATATCAATCCTTACAGTTATATGATGATTTGAATAGAAGGTGTGAAATATTTATCTCTTCTGTGAACATTCTATATCCATTAAGCACCTGAACCCCATACTTCCTGCATGCCCTTGACCCTGATGCCCCAGGACCCTGTAATGCCACAACTGAATAGTTTCATCCCAGCGTTGCACTACGCTCTCGGCAAAGTGCGCTGTAACTCTCCAGCTAACTTGAGTGCCGGAGTGGAGCAGCAGGCCCGCGAATACCTCAGCAGCCTCCACGAATCCAAGCCTATCCAGCGAATCCGACTCGATTACGACATCAAGCTAGACGACCGGGAGAAGCTCTATCCCGCTCCGAGGCAGAGATTCAACTGGGAAGGCGTTCATTCCTACTTTTACAGCCCTGGTTTGTACACGGTGTCTGTTGAAAAAGCCAAGAACATGGTGGAGATGTTCAGGTGTGTTCCCGAGCCTAGTACCGGCCCGGAGACTGCTCCTAGTGACCCAGAGGGAATGAAGGAACTTTTAAAGCTCATTCAGATTAATAAACTGAAGGAAGCTAAACAGAAAGAAGTGCCACTGGAGACTCATGGTTTAAAGAGGAAGTTGGAGGAAGAAGCACAGAACGTAAGCGCAAAGTGTTCAAGGATGGGTACAGCCAGCAACGGAGAAGCTGAAGGAGGTCAAGGTAGGCAACAATATGCAGGAAAAAACTATTACAGTGATTTCTGAAATTAATTATAACGCAGGTTTTGAGTGAAAATGGTTCTTAACTGATGTTTCATATGAACAGTCAGAACAAGGCCGTGAGCGGAAGTGATTGTGATTGGTTGTTTTACATGGTCTATTATTTTTAAGAAGCATTCAAGGCTATCTTTTTTTTTTTTTTTTTTTTTTTTTTTTTTTAGGTAATAAAGCTAGCTGTAGCTGACTTTTCATATTATAGCAAAATCTGTAGACGTTCAGTCAGTTATTGATGCGACATCCAAGTTTAAGTTTAGTCATATGCAAGCTATTTCACAGATGCATTACCAAGTGACCTTTGTAATTATGATGGTTCTGTGTCTTTCACTGTCGCTGTCTTTTATATTGTCCGTATAAAAGACCAGTCAGGTACAGGATAGCTCACTAAATCCATAAAGCATCCGTCAACAGTGTCCTCACAGATTCAGCCGTTCAAATTAGCTGTATCTTCTTCTTTTTAAGCTGAGTCCTGTCAGTCTCTGGCTGATGTGCTGACCAGCATCGGCCTTCAAGACACAGACCTCAGGAAGGACAAGACTCAGGAGGCACTGAAGGTTGTCGAGTTACTGGACAAGCTCAGCAAAACCACTCAGGATACAGACTTGAGGAAGGACAACTCTCAGGTAGCGCTGGTTCGGAAGATGCTGGACAATCTAACCAAATCTTTACACAGCTCATTCATGACTAAGGCTGTCGGAGAACCGGCAAAGAGCACTGAAGACACTGAAAAGACACTGCAGGAAAACATGACCAGCCTGGGCCTGCCCGCTAACCGTGACACTGACCTCCGGAATCGATTCACGGAGGATGAAGACCAAGAAGCACAAGGGAAAAATTATCTTGAGGTACTTTATTGTTTATTGTATTTCCATTATTGCAACATTCTCAGTTGATCTCCAGAGGAAAATTGGGATATAAAGGAGGACTTGATTAGGAGATCAGGGTGTCCTAGAAGTAATAGTGCATCAAAGCTTCAAGTTTTAAGTAGAAAATATTGAAAAAGTGGATTTTAAACATTCACTGACTTGTTTATTATATAAAGATGATGGTGGTGGTGGTAATAATAAAATTTCAACTTGTATAGTGCCTTTCTCACACTCAAGGCCACTTTACAATTAACAAAAAAAAAAAATAATAATAATAATAATAAAAAGTCCACCAAAAGCGGATCAGGCTGTAATTCCAGTGGCGTGCTTGCCCACAATCCCACCAAAATTAAGACTGTCTCGCTGTCCTTTATTTCTTCACAATAAACAAATGCCATTTGTTTCATTAATATTTTAACCTTCAGTTCACATAATGAAAAGGTTATACGCTTCTTAGAGAGATTCTTTTCAGAATGACTTTTGTTTTCCATAAAATCGCTTGTACTGTCAGTACTTATCGCATTTGTTTATCTGCCTCTAAGCAGGATTGCACAAAACCTCCCAACCCGATTTCCATGAAACTTGGTGGGAGGGTGTAGCCTGGGCCAAGGAAGGACCCGCTAAATTTAGGAGCGGATCCAGGTCATGGGGTGGATCCATGACTTTCGTTTCACTTTCGCGAACACTGCAAGATGTACCACCTCGCCTTGATTTGACATCTGCGCTTAACAATGCCATACATCTTAAAATCCAGCAGATGGCAGTAAAGTTCAATCGTGACAAACCGGCCAGTGTAGAACTATGGTGACTCTGTATCACAATCCACATTCACGGTTATTAGTAATCCTCTGGGATACACACATTGGCGCGTCATTCTAATACTTTTGGAAATGTATCCAGGCATATAAAGTGGTCGTGGTTGCAGATTTGCTTATCATGGCGCTGACTATTGTCTTTGGTGGAGGTCTGTTCTCTCCAAGTGACCTAGTTATAAGCTGAAATGGAACGAGAGGGGCTGTAAGGAAACAAAAAAAAATCTTAACGGATACAACATTGCGTGGCTGTTTCTTGGGCAAAAATAAAGTGTTTTTTTTTTTTTTTTTTTTAAGTTCTGCTCAGCAGTAATAACGTGACATGTTCACAACAGTAGCGGTTTAAGGGTCTACGTGAAGTTGGGTCGTCTGTGTGGAGAAATTGAGGCTGCTGTAGTATGATTTAGGGTGAGAGAGGGGGTTGTGAGACTTTTTTGGGGGAAAGGAACAGGCAAAAAAATAAATGAGAGCCACTGGAAGAAGGAACTGGATCAGATATACAGTGGGGCAAAAAAGTATTTAGTCAGCCACCAATTGTGCAAGTTCTCCCACTTAAGATGTGAGAGGCCTGTAATTTTCATCATAGGTACACTTCAACTATGAGAGACAGAATGGGGGAAAGAATCCAGGAAATCACATTGTAGGATTTTTTAATGAATTAATTTGTAAATTCCTCAGCAAAATAAGTATTTGGTCACCTACAAACAAGCAAGATTTCTGGCTCTCACAGACCTGTAACAACTTCTTTTAAGAGGCTCCTCTGTCCTCCACTCGTTACCTGTATTAATGGCACCTGTTTGAACTCGTTATCAGTATAAAAGACACCTGTCCACAACCTCAAACAGTCACACTCCAAACTCCACTATGGCCAAGACCAAAGAGCTGTCAAAGGACACCAGAAACAAAACTGTAGACCTGCACCAGGCTGGGAAGACTGAATCTGCAATAGGTAAGCAGCTTGGTGTGAAGAAATCAACTGTGGGAGCAATTATTAGAAAATGGAAGACATACAAGACCACTGATAATCTCCCTCGATCTGGGGCTCCACGCAAGATCTCACCCCGTGGGGTCAAAATGATCACAAGAACGGTGAGCAAAAATCCCAGAACCACACGGGGGGACCTAGTGAATGACCTGCAGAGAGCTGGGACCAAAGTAACAAAGGCTACCATCAGTAACACACTACGCCGCCAGGGACTCAAATCCTGCAGTGCCAGACGTGTCCCCCTGCTTAAGCCAGTACATGTCCAGGCCCGTCTGAAGTTTGCTAGAGAGCATTTGGATGATCCAGAAGAGGATTGGGAGAATGCCATATGGTCAGATGAAACCAAAATAGAACTTTTTGGTAAAAACTCAACTTGTCGTGTTTGGAGGAGAAAGAATGCTGAGTTGCATCCAAAGAACACCATACCTACTGTGAAGCATGGGGGTGGAAACATCATGCTTTGGGGCTGTTTTTCTGCAAAGGGACCAGGACGACTGATCCGTGTAAAGGAAAGAATGAACGGGGCCATGTATCGTGAGATTTTGAGTGAAAACCTCCTTCCATCAGCAAGGGCATTGAAGATGAAACGTGGCTGGGTCTTTCAGCATGACAATGATCCCAAACACACCGCCCGGGCAACGAAGGAGTGGCTTCGTAAGAAGCATTTCAAGGTCCTGGAGTGGCCTAGCCAGTCTCCAGATCTCAACCCCATAGAAAATCTTTGGAGGGAGTTGAAAGTCCGTGTTGCCCAGCGACAGCCCCAAAACATCACTGCTCTAGAGGAGATCTGCATGGAGGAATGGGCCAAAATACCAGCAACAGTGTGTGAAAACCTTGTGAAGACTTACAGAAAACGTTTGACCTCTGTCATTGCCAACAAAGGGTATATAACAAAGTATTGAGATGAATTTTTGTTATTGACCAAATACTTATTTTCCACCATAATTTGTAAATAAATTCTTTAAAAATCAGACAATGTGATTTTCTGGATTTTTTTTTTTTTTTTCTCATTTTGTCTCTCATAGTTGAGGTATACCTATGATGAAAATGACAGGCCTCTTTCATCTTTTTAAGTGGGAGAACTTGCACAATTGGTGACTGACTAAATACTTTTTTGCCCCACTGTATAAAAAAAATTATTTTATTTATTTTTTAAATAAGGGATATGAACTTTTGAGCTTGACTGGAGTTTCTAATTTTAGGAAGAAACTGCTGGCAGCTTGAGTAGCCTGGAGGCTTTCAGTCCATCCTCCGATAGCAATGGACAACACCGTGGTGACCACCTACCTGGAGAGAGATCAATCCCCTGGGTGCTTATTCCCATAACAGGTATAGACAAAATTCTGAATATATCTTAATCAGATATAAAGTGAGACAGAGTCTAAAAGCACATGTTCAGCAAAAAGGGGAATGTTTTCAGTTGAAGTAGAGATACAGGACCCTGAAAATTATTCAAATGCTTTCTTTCCATTTGAATTGGTTCCGGTTATTACTTTTCGTCCCCCAGAGCTTGTTTTGAGGACGGGCATTTTTATTTCTATATGCAGTGTGGCGGTTTTGCCAAGAAGTGATTTTCAATAGAAATCTTTAAAGGAACAGTCCACCGTACTTCCATAATGAAATATGTTCTTCTCTGAATTGAGACGAGCTAATCCGTACCTCTCCGAGCTTTGTGCGACCTCCCAGTCAGTCAGACGCGCTGTCACTCCTGTTAGCAATGTAGCTAGGCTCAGCATGGCCAATGGTATTTTTTGGGGCTGTAGTTAGATGCGACCAAACTCTTCCACGTTTTTCCTGTTTACATAGGTTTATATGACCAGTGACATGAAACAAGTTCAGTTACACAAATTGAAACGTGGCGATTTTCTATGCTATGGAAAGCCCGCACTATAATGACAGGCGTACTAACACCTTCTGCATGCTTCGGCAGCGCATTGATACCTTCACTCCTGTTTTCCCCCTCTCCCCCACCCCCCTGACTAGACTGTGTTCCAAGGAGTGCAGGCTACTTGTCTTGGTGGTCACGTTGGTTGTATTGATGGAAGTTAGGGGGGCGGGGGAGAGAAAAAAAAAACAGGAGTGAAGGTATCAATGCGCTGTCGAAGCGCGCAGAAGGTATTAGTACGCCTGTCATTATAGTGCGGACTTTCCATAGCATAGAAAATCGCCACGTTTCAATTTGTGTAACTGAACTTTGTTTCATGTCACTGGTCATATAAACCTATGTAAACAGGAAAAACGTGGAAGAGTTTGGTCGCATCTAACTACAGCCCCAAAAAATACCATTGGCCATACTGAGCCTAGCTACATTGCTAACAGGAGTAACAGCGCGTCTGACTGACTGGGAGGTCGCGCAAAGCTCGGAGAGGTACGGATCAGCTCGTTTCAATTCAGAGAACATATTTCATTATGGAAGTACGGTGGACTGTTCCTTTAAGACACACTAAGATTTTGTGATTTAAACCTGAGAACGTGTGTCCATAAAGTGTATAAAAGATGATTACAATTTTCTATAGTTGGGTCGAAGCAGCAGTCAATGAATGGATAAATAGTACTGATGCAATTCATGATGTTATGTTTATTATATGGCTAAAAGTATGGTCCCTGACTGTCACACCCCTTTGTGGTTCTGCCACAAAGTTCGAAGCGCAGAGTTGTATAGGATGTCCTTCTATACTGTAGCACGACTCGGTTTCCCTTCACTGGAATGAACGGGCCCAAACCTGCTCGAGCATGACAGTGCTCCTGTGCACAAAGCAAAATTACAGTACGTGAAAGCATGATTTGCTGAGGTCGGAGTGGAAGGACTGACCTTTCTGAGCTCGAGTAGCTGAATGAGCACAAATCCCCACACCCGCACTTGAAAATCTAGCAGAAAGCTTTCTCAGATGAGCGAAGGTTAGCACCACAGCAAAAAGGGGACTAAATCTGGAATGGGATGCTCGACAAGTGCGTGTGAGAGAGAGATGGTCGGGTGTCCACATACTTTTGGCCATATAGTGTCTTGATCGGTTGAATACACAATCGATTTGCAGCAGTTTGTTGGTAAATTTCTATTAGCGAGTTTTTGTTGTAAAGTTATCGTCGAGTTGTCAGACATTACAGGGCATTCCACTAAGGCTCATACTAGCCAACCATGACAAATAAGTAGCCAGCCGGGGGGGGTAAACACAAAATAAACTCCTGTGCACGCAGTTCCCAGGATTGAATGTATTTTCCACAGACCATTTATTTATTCACTTTACTCAAATACAAA
Source organism: Neoarius graeffei (assembly GCF_027579695.1). Classification (NCBI taxonomy): domain Eukaryota; kingdom Metazoa; phylum Chordata; class Actinopteri; order Siluriformes; family Ariidae; genus Neoarius; species Neoarius graeffei. Next base: position 12,910,693 of record NC_083594.1, read on the forward strand.
GTAAAATGGCAGTAAATCATCTTTCTTTTCTTGCGTATTGCATCATGAGGCGTTCCTGGATTGTAAATCTCTTATTTTCGGTGCATGACACATTCACGCAACTGAGCATGCTATGAATTAACAACGACAACAACGGTCTGCAGTGGTGGCTACACAATTAAACACTCAGCGAACATTTCTCCATTTGTGTATGAAAATACACTCCAATGACTCAGTTTGGTTTCATTTACAACCAATGGTGTCTTTTGATGCCAGCACGTAATTGAACGAGAGAAGACTGGTTTACCGGAGACAAAATAAGTGTCATCTCTGCTTCTGTTCCCTCCGACGGCCCCGACACACTACTGCCTCCGCCGAGTGTGCGCGCGCGCACACCGCATGTCGGGGCCGCGGATGAGTTACTCTCCCTTGATCAACGAAGTCGGCGGGGAATTTGTGGTTATTATCGGTACAAACGGCGCGACTCACAACTTAAATGAGTGCGGTTCAGTTTGACATTATTGTCAGTCCGTTAGATAAACATTTAATTTTATTAAAACCGAAAATTAATATTTAGAGCCTGTGGGCTACAAAAATAATAGTCATTAAAGGGCTGATGACACGAACATGACTCTATGCAATTTCTTAAATAAACTATACAACATGGCAAACATGTTAGATTTCTGTTATAATTACGTGAAAAGAAGCTGTTGTTACGCAAATATCCAACTTTTAATTGCACAGCGCAAGAAAACTGGGTCCGTGGCTTGCGGCCATGTTGTGACGTCAGCGGGAGAACACGCTGCGGTTCACTGGCTGTTCTACTCTGGTTCTACTCAATGGAAATGGCGCATGAAAACGCCGGTGAACTCTCTAGTGCTAGCTCTTCCTCTTCTGGGAGTCTAGAATTGTGTTGATTTCTTCCGAATAGAATCTATGATAGCCTACCCTCTTTACCCTTTGCCTCTCGTTGCTAGGCGGCAGTTACATGAAAGCCGCAAGCTTTCACAAGCAAATACATGACTGATATCACGCCGACTTTATGATTACATTTATGATTATCATGTAGAATCTATAGCTCTATGTACCTTTATCTTGTGTCGTTTCACAACACATGTTCTGACAGGAGGACTGTCTTTGGATCCGGCATAGCTACTAGTAGACCCCCTCCGGAATACTGGCAGTGTTGCCAGATTGGGATTTTTCCCGCCCAGTTGAGCGGTTTCAAGTGGGTTTTGAACATATTTTGGGCTGGAAAACTTCAGCAGTATCTGGCAACAGATACTGCTGACGTTTTCCAGCCCAAAATATGTTCAAAACCCACCAAAATGCACTTGAAACCGCTCAACTGGGTGGGAAAAATCCCAATCTGGCAACACTGTGTAGGCACTGCTGATGGTAGTAACACACATTTGTGATGAACTGAACACCCAAGAGATTCTTTTAAGCTGGGAAGGGTGTCAAAACAATCCAAATCGAAGTGTTCAGAGCACAGGACGGATGTTGGTGAGGGCTCCCACTTGTCACGAGTGCGCCTGACTTGCTTCACCCACTTCGCATGCAGCTCGGGATCTCTGGGAAACTTGAACAAACTTACCCCATCCTTGTGGGTTTTGGAGCAAAAGCCGGCAACACAACGCGAAGGCATAATAACTTTTATATATATATAAAATGTATAATAATAATACTAATAATGACAAACTGAACACCTGTCGCATCAACAATAAACTGGTAAGTTAGGAGGAAGGTTCTTTCGCTGACGTCATATAGCTCCTCCTCCGTCTCCTGGGTGCTGCAGCCCCGTCAAATTTGCCCAAATAGCCGCGTTTTTTATCATAACTTGTAAAATAGGCGCCTTCGTGAATTAATATATGGATCATCGGGAATTACTTTTTATGTTATAAAACATCGCCAAAGATTTCAAAAACGTGTCATCAGCACTTTAAAGTAGCCGGCTGGACTTAATTGTGTAGTCGGCTGTATGGCCAGCAGCCGGCGCTTGTGGAAAGCCCTGCATTAGCTCTGATAATGTGTATGAAGAAACTTGTACACATGCGACGAATAATTATCTGCTTTATTTCTTTAACCTCCTAGGGCCTAGCGGTCACATACGTGGACAGCACTTTTTAGAAATTCAGAACAAGAATCCACATATGTGGACATACTTTTTCTCAAAAAGTATATTTTATCAAAGATGATGCTTAGTTTTTATTCTAATCAGGTTCTAATAAGCCCAAATAGCAAAAAGAAATAAAAAATGCATGTAAAAAAACAGCTTGGGTCTTAGGAGGTTAAGATTTATTTCAGTTTTAATAGCTTTAATCCACGTTTAATGTGATTTTTAAAGCATAGAAGCTAAAACACAACTGACTGCTCACGCTGGAATGCTTCCGCAGGTCTGAAGAATGAGAGATACAGCCAGAGAAGAGACGGAATTCTTGAGGATCCACGTTTCATCCAAAGCCCCACGGTGTCGACTCGCACCAGTCCGGAGATACAGGATGTGGAGACACAGGATGTCGCACCTCCTCATCAGCCTGACAGCAGTAACATGGAAGCTGAACCCGAGATCGACTCGGTGGAAGATCGGGACGTGGATGTCCCCGCCGAGCCGAAAGTCTCTACTAGTCAGGAGCAGAAAGGGACACCGTTCAGCGGTGTCGACTGCATAGTCGACGAGCAAATCTCCGGCTTCTCGGCTGAGGTCGAGGGTCTTTTGCGAGAGGAACGTGTGTACTACGTTCCCTATTCAAGCTCTCCGCTCTCGAGAAATCCGCCACAGACTCCCATGGCACCTTTCTCCGAATACGTCTCGCATTTCAACACTCCATTTCCCGTGCACAGCTACATTAATTCATTCAGAGATCGAGTGAGTGCTGTTTTAGCGCCACAGAAGACGAGACAGGATAGCACGACACTCGTTTCTTCTTCAGCTCCTGAAGTTGTTCCTGTGTCGTCATCGTCGTTGTCTTCTCCTCTCGTTAATGCACCTGCTCACTCCCCGAGCCCTGTCGCTGCAGTGAAACCTGCCTTTACCTTTAGTCCTCCAGCCCCTAAAGAGGACCACCTGCAACACTTGCATGCTGTGCAAATGATAAATGGGTTAACGCAGGCAGACGCAAGCACTGCGATGATGCGTGAAAGGCTCGAATCTCATCAAGGCGAGATCTCGAACGCTTCCATGAGCAATCAGGTGATCTCGGATGCAGGAGAAAGCATGGCTAACAGCAGAGTGGCAAGCAACGACACTACTACATCTATAGAACCGGCTCCAGCTGCTATCAGCAACCTTATTAATCAGCTACAACCGGAGATGATCAATAACCTAGTGAAGATCATGAGGGACGTGCAAAAGAACACCGTCCACTTCTACATCCATTGCGTGGATGAGGACAGTGATGTGTGCTGGGAAATAAAGGTAGGTCATGAGGTACACCTGTCCTTTTTCACCTGTCATGGACCAGTTCGTCTTCAGCAAAAGATCCTCTGCTGTAGTTTATCAAATCACGCGCATTTATGTAAATTATTTAGCTGAAGGCAACTCATCGGACCGGAGACTAGCTGTATATGGAATCAATTTTGTGCCAAAATGTTCATACAATACTTTTGAAATATCAAACAAAAACGAGAAATCAAAATTTTTAAAAAATAAAGTCAATTTTTTTTTTTTTAGAATGGCAAACAAATTATTCGTATAATCGTGCAAAATATCAGTCTATTATTCTTCAGAAACCTTTTATTTTTGTTCCGCGTCTTTCTCAGTTTTGTTTGACGTAATTTATTTTGGTTGCGATTCCAGCTTTCTCGTTTGCGCTCCCTGACTTTTTGCTTGCAGTTTTGGCACAAACTTCACGTGTGGGTGGGCTGTCCAGGAATGCATTCCCATTGGCTAACTTGTGTTTGACTGACAGCTACGCTCAGCCATTCCCCCGGAGGCTGTTGCGGCCATTTCCTACTCTGATTCTGGCGGACTGTTTGACGAGTGACCGATCCATTGACGGTAAACAAGGATCGAGTGGACTTCAGTGGCGACTATGATATTGAATTAATTTAACAAAGTGTAAGTGCGGGACAAATGTATTGCAGTACTACACATTATGCAGGTGTGTTTAACATTAGTAAGACAGCTATTATATTGGGTAGTGGAGCTAAGTCTAACATTTGACTTGCCACGAAACACCTGCATAATGTGTACTACTGCAACACGTACAACGCATTTGTCCCGTACTTACACTTTGTTGAATTAATATCATAGTCGCCACTGAAGTCCACTCGATCCTTGTTTACCGTCAATGGATCGGTCACCCGTCAAACAGTCCGCCAAAATCCGAGTAGGAAATGGCCGCAACAGCCTCCGGGGGAATTGCTGAGCGTAGCTGTCAGTCAAACACAAGTTACCCAATGGGAATGCATTCCTGGACAGCCCACCCACACGTGAAGTTTGTGCCAAAACTGCAAGCAAAAAGTCAGGGAGCGCAAACGAGAAAGCTGGAATCGCAACCAAAATAAATTACGCCAAACAAAACTGAGAAAGACGCGGAACAAAAATAAAAGGTTTCTGAAGAGTAATAGACTGATATTTTGCACGATTACACTAATAATTTGTTTGCCAGTCTAAAAAAAAAAATGGACTTTTTTTTTTGAATTTTGATTTATCGTTTTTGTTTGTTTGATATTTCAAAAGTATTGTATGAACATTTTGGCACAAAATTGATTCCATAGCTGTAGGGCTAGAGAGAGACGGCAGAGAAAGAAAAATTGTCAAATTTTAGTTTGATCATCACTTGAAATTTCATGTGAAAGAAGAAACAAACATCCAGTACGTGAATCCACTTGCACGTGAATATTCCACTGTTTATTCCGAATATGACAATATCTGGAATTTGATATGGGTCATGGAAGCGGCATATTCCGAATTTGGCGGTTTCCAATTAAAACATGTTGGATATGCTGATGATATTCAGGGTTTAGGAGCATTCTTTGGACCTGTATACAGCACAGTCGGAATACGCGTCTCAATTGGGGTTTTTACAGCAGTTTGCGACACACGGCCTCTTGCCTCTTTACCCTCTGAAAGCAGTAAATTTCGAAAGAGCATAGTTGTAGGATGTACATCATGGTTCATTTTATGTTAGAGTTTGCACGCCTGCCTGTAAACCGGAATATTTAAGAGTTATTCCACGAAATCGAGTCGGACATGAGCTGATAGCTGACGAGGCGCGTAGCACAGTCGGCTATAATCCATGTACGAGGAGATTGACTGGCTGGAATAACTGTTTTATTCAAGCCACATTCACTGGATTTTGAGAAACGGAGCATTTTTATTTTTTGCAAATGCAATAAATAAAAACTTTATTTAAAACGTCTGACAAAATCATTTCTGTTTAGAATGTAAACAAACCAGCCAAATGACAGTAGCAGTTTGTGGAAAATGCAATAATTTTTTTTTTTTTTTTTTTGGTGGTTGGCAAACGAACTTAAAAGTGCATTACTGCCACGGACTGGGCTGGAGTGTGGAACAGGAACAGGAGATACTGGGGGGGGACTATTCTTTTAGCCTTTTTTGTTTCTTTTAAATACTTGATAACAAAGTGATGTCTCTGACGTGATGCGTCCGCCATTTTGTTTTTCCTCTACTCACGGTATATGAGCTGATATCCTGGTAGTAGAGTAGCTAATCGGCGCACACGATTGCTCATATCCAGTGAATGTGGATAGAATAATAGCAGATATTCCTTTCCATTAGCCATACACATAGCTTAGAAGAAATGCTGTCTTTTTCGGAATAAGGGCAAAAACGGGAATATTTTCTGCACGTTAATGTAGCGACTGTGTGTTCTCTCACCGCTTCAGATTCTAAACTGCTGCATCTCATCTGTTCAGGGTCTGTGGCTCGAGTTGAGTGTTAATCTGAAGCATCAGCGCAGAACCAAACATAACGACCCTGTGTCAATGAGTCTTATTTCTAGCCATGAACGAAATGCTGTTAGTTAAGCATTAACAGGCCGCTGACGTTTGATGTTTTTCTGGAAAATTTCACTTCGTTCATTCTCAAACCAGATAATGCGTCTCCATAAGTCTTCTTATGCCGCTTTTCCACTACAAACGCGGCTGAGTTGGGCTGAGCCGTGCCGTGCTGAGTCGAGCTGAGTGGGGCTGTTGGAGTTGCATTTCGACTACAACCGCGCTGAACCGTGCTGGCTGGAAGTGGGTGGACACATTGGGTGGAGTTAGCAAAAGTGGGTGGACGTCACGTGATGTCGTTAAGCGGCGCAAACAGTGACATCAGTGATCTTTTAAGCGGTAGTCTCACGACCCGAATAGTAAACAATAAACATGGAGGACATGGAGTCGTTAGTGTTGCTGGTCTTGGTGCTGTGGCTTGTTGTCACCAACAACGCGGACAGATACTGGCAAGAGCGTATAGATGAGGCGAGGCGCATAAGGCTTCAGAAATTCTCGTAATTCGTAATTATTCTTCTTCCGGGTTTGCGGTGTTTACAGATCCCAGCGCGCTCGCGGGGCGTGTGTGGGCATGTGAGGACACTCCTCCTCACCAATCAGTGCACAGGGGAGTGTCTCCTCACGCCACCAACCTCACTCGGCTCGCTTTGGCTCGCTTCAGCCCTACTCCAAAACCGTGCGAGTTTTAGGGGCTAAGCAGGGCTGAAGCGAGCTGAGTCGTGCTGGTTTTTGGTAGTCGAAACGCGAGCCGTGTCGGGCTGAAGTGAGCTGAAGCGAGCTGAAGTGAGCTGAAAAAGGGTAGTGGAAAAGGGCCATTACAGTGATCTTTTTCCACTGATAGCTGTCAGTTGTGTAGAAGTTAGACCAGTGTTTGTATGGTAACTGTAGCTACAAAGTAGGTGTACGTAGTTAGTTGTCAGCTCGGTGTATTTTAACTACAGCATCTTTCTTTGCGTCCGTTTACAGGACTATTTAACAAGGCTCGGCAATCCAGAATGCGATCCTCAGACCTTTCTAGAGAAAAAGGACCGTCAAGACAAACTCCTGATAGTCATCCAAAATATAGACATTGCTGCCCACATCCATAAGGTAGGATAAACTCTTTTTTTTTTTTTTTTTTTCTTGACTGAGCAAAAAAAAATTTGCCATCTTGTGCCTGACATGCCAGTTCCTCTGTGTTAATTTCTTATTTGTAAATAAGAAATATAAACTCTCTGACATTCACAGCAACTGTGATTCCCAGCAGCCTCGTGCCTACGGCCAGATTCATAGAGGTGCTAATATTTTAGACTAAAACTATAACGGCACTCTTGCTCCTGTGATATAGCTTAATTATAATAGTATGATATTGTGATACAGCCCAGCGTTCACTTTTAATCAGTCTGCATGTGGTGGCCTGGGAAACCCTTCACATGGAGAAATTGACTTTTTACTGTATATTTCTGAAAATCCCACTGACTGGAAACGAAATGTTTCTTTGCTGCATGCATCTCAACCAGAAGTCATGTTTTAGCTGTCCAACAACTTGACCAAATCATGACATTCACCGTGTGAGGAAATCCCACTTGTATTGGTTTAGCGGTAATTTGATATTGGTTTAGTAACAGCTTGAACTTTGTACTTTTTTGTTTTTTCTCCTCACAGATTCCTGCATTAGTGTCTCTCAAAAAGCTGCGATCAGTAAGCTTCGCTGGAGTAGACAGTCTTGATGACATCAAGAATCACACCTACAACGAGCTGTTCGTTTCTGGCGGCTTCATCGTGTCTGATGAATTTGTCCTAAATCCTGACTTCATCACACAGGGTGAATATTTTACTTTGGTATAAACATGCACGTGATTTTTTTTTTTTATAGAAAATCACACGCTGATTGGTCGAGAGATTCATATTATTTCTCGATAATCGCCTCGAACGACCCAACAAAACGGCGGCTAATCGCTTCGTCACTCAGTACGTTTACATGCGCATCCAAATCGAGCTGCTGTCGGTAATCGAGCAAAGGGTCCCAGCAGGGGTGCCAGAAAAATCCAATCCTACATGCACACAAGGAAATCGAGCTATTGAGTGAGGTGCATTGTGCACCCGAGCCACAGGTGGCGCTACACGCCCCATCGTGTTGGTACACTTCCGGTTGTCGTCATGAAGAAGAGCTATTCAAGAGTATAAACAAAGGGACTCCAGGCGGAAATTAGCATGTACTGCTATAACCTGGTACAGACATCTGTCCTTACCACAAGGACAATGTTTAATTTGTACACTGTCCCTTTTAAAAATAAAATAAACTCTAAACTCTAAGAAGAGTGTTTGTAGTTTGTATGTATGAACAGAAGTGTTCCTAATAAAGTGGGCGGCTAAGGTGAAGTGTCATGCCGACCGAGGCTGTTTTTTTTTTTCTCCCCCCCCCCCCCCCCCCCCCCCCCCCCCCGACCGAGGTTGTTGTGTTTCCCGCTTGTGGTCTCGTCACTTCCGGAAGGGGCAGTGCTGAAGTAAGTAGCTCGAATACGTAGCTCGATAGGGTTTACATGCACTAACGCTACGTTCACACTGCAAGGCTTAATGCTCAATTCCGATTTTTTTGTGAAATCCGATTTTTTTGTGAGGTCGTTCACATTAACAAATATATGCGACTTGTATGTGATCCTCAGTATGAACGAAAAGCGACCTAAAAGTGTTCCGCATGCGCATTGCAGGATACGACGACGTCACACGCAGTGAGCATGGCCAGTGTTTACGGAAGTAAAACCGGCCGGTTGCGGTATGACCCATCCAATCTAGCTTGAATAGCTGCATGCCCCCAAATGGAAATCAGCTCCCTAACCTCTGCGTCCTTCCATTGAGAAGATTCAGAACCTTCACAGCCCGAAGCGTCCCTCGCATTGATGTCATGCGCAGGGGCGCAGATACGTTTTTTGAACTGGGAGGGACAAAAACTGGGAGGGGGACAAAGCTGCCAGCAAACCAACCCCAACCCCGATATGCCTGTCAGACTTGTTGTGGGTTACCATAGCAACCAAGCTCGAGCTCGCAACCTGTGCAGTCTGCGCAGCTCAACCAACCGAATATCAGTCTTTGTTTTGTTTTATGTGAGTTGTTGCAACTATGTCTGTACTGCTGTGCACCTCAATAAACCGAATGGTAATTAGTCTTTTGATTTTTCCGTGAGGTTTGCCTTATGCAAAGAAAGACAGCATAGACGTTTTTTCCTCCCTATAAGTGGGGGGGACCGAGCGAGGTGAATTTAAATCTGGGTGGGACGAGTCCCACCCTCTATCTGCGCCCGTGATTATGCGCCATGTTGTTGTAACTTTTTTTTTGAGAGACCCGCCGCCTACTTCAGTGCAGAATAGTGACGTTTGTGGCTTGTTGACGACGTGTAAGTCGGATGAATGCGACCTGGCGGTTCAGACTGAAGTCGCATATGAAAAGAGCGGATAGCAATCGGAATTAGGACCACATATCCAAACGGCCTGGGTCGGATTTGAAAAAATCGGATCTGTGTCGTTCATATTGTCAATAAAAGATCGGATACAGGTCACATATGGGCGAAAAGATCGGATTTGAGTCACTTCAGCCTGCAGCGTGAACGTAGCCTAAGTAGCTCGGCAAAAATCGCATAATCTAGGTCGTGTAGCTCGATTCCGAGAAATCAAGTTCGGTTCAATTTCAGCCGAGCTAAGGTGTTTACATGCCATTTAGAACTTCGATTTCAGACGAGCAACGGCAGAAATTCGATTTTCTCTATGTGCATGTAAACGCGCTGACTGTAAGTGAGAGAGAATTACAAATAATGAAAGAAAATGCTGTTCCTAAAAGCACTAAAGATGCTCCAAGGTCTGGTCTAAAATGATTCAAAGGTAGGTGGAGTTGTGATTTTATTTTATCGATTTCAAAACAAAGCATTTTGAGAGTTTGCATGCCGCTTTTTGAAGTTTGAAATAAATGTTTTTTTACTTTAAAAAAAAAAAAAAAAATCACCTGCATAGTTGAAGTAAAACAATTATCCACCTCGGGCTCAGTGAAGATTGGTGAATAATAACCTCAACTTCATTTCAGTTATTATTCACCGGTCTGTGGTGAATAATTGTTAATTATAAGCAACACCTTCCATGGTATAATTTGTTCTTAGATGAGACGACATTTGAGAAGCTTCACCTTCCTGGTCCTGCAAGTTTCCATTGATCTAGTGGATTTTTTTTTTTCTTTTGTAGAGAGGCTTCAGGTTCTTCTTCATTACCTTGAGGAACTTAATACACCTGAGAGTCCATGGAGATGGCGGGTGCACTGTAAAACTCACAAAAAGGTCAAAGAGCAAAGCAGGTGTGTGTTTTATTTTACATCATTACTAAAGTGATAAATGGGTCTTTTGTATAAAGATGTAAACCAGGGTTTGTTTTTTCCTTCTCCTTCCTCTCATTGCTCATACATCTGAATTTTTATGGGTCTAACTGTGCTTAATGGTCGTTTTAACTGATGATGTATATTTAAATCCCTCACATGAGCTGTTCATGTTAACAACTATCTGTCCCTTTTTTTTTTTTTTTGGGGGGTCGGTCCACTTTGCAATTTAAACCATTTGTCATTTTTATTTTATCCAACTATTTTTGCCGAGCCACTGAAATGGTGCCAATAATGATTAACTTCATTTTATTTTTTTCGCGGTCCGGTTTCCATCAAATCCTGTGCTCTGACTGGCTGGTGAGTTACGGACCTCTGGTGACTCGCTCGTTCACAACAACAACAAACATGGTAGCAATTTTTGTCAACATTTATTTTCGCATTTCTCAGGAGAATAGCATTAATTTTACAGCATGGATAGCGATAACGACAGTGTTCACAACGAAAGTGAGTTTTACTACCCTGAGGAAGACAAAATAAAAGAAAACATTTCAGGAGAAAGCTAAAAACCTGTAACTTGCTAATGCCGAGCGAAAACATGGCTGAATCCTGAATAACTCAATTTTGTATAAATAGGGGACTACATAGGCGGCAAAATGTAGTTTTTTTTTTTTTTTTTTTCCCCTGCCATGGAAGTGCACTTGTATACCGAGGAGGAAGCCATTTGCATTTCAGCCGTGAATGAGGATTCAGAATGGCGGCTCGGCTCGGTTTTCCCTTTCGGGCGCTCTCGTTTTCTGTTAGAATTTGGTAAAGAAAAAAATAAATATATTATTTACCAGCTTAAGGTCGGTCCGTATGGTGAAATACCGTGACCTCAGCCTTGAATACTGACCTCGGCCCAGAGGGCCTCGCTCAGTACTTTCAAGACCTCGGTCACGGTATTTCACGATACGGACCTCCCAGCTGGTAAATAACATATATGAAGAGCTCTTTTCCAAAACGCAATAAACGCCAAATAAAAAAAAAAAAAAAAAAAAAGAGTTCGTTGCACTATCCTGCTGTGTACTGAGCCTATTCACTGCTCCATTAATGTTTCATGCCAAATCGCTATATTTCTTTGTTTATATGTGCTGCAAATTGTAGTTTCTCTCCAAACCGCGATAGGCGCTACACCTGTTTTTTGGCTGAATGCGACATTTCCTCTCGACCAATCAGAGTTTGGTCAGCGTTCTACACTATCCCACGTGGCGGCGCCCGGAAGCGAGGAGTTTTGTTTGCTTGTGTAGCTTCTTGAACACAAATAACTTTTGCAAATGGTGGTTGTGAATACTTTTGATAGTTCTGAAGAACCTGCGAGACCTACGGGTACACCAGGTGGTAGAAGACGTCGTTTAAACAAAGATAACCATGAATGAGAGCAAACATGAATGAATGTTATTTAAGTGTTTTTATATAATTTTTTTTAAATTTTATTATAAATTGTATGATGAAAGTTCCTGATATTATATATCTACAGCATGTTCTCTTGTTTTAAAAACAGAAATACAGGAAAAAATGAATGGATTTATAGCATTTTGAAAAAAAAAATATAATAAACTTTGGATTTATAATCAATAACGTTGTTAGATTTGTCAATTATTGTTGAAAATGTTCAGACTGAACCAACTATCTATTGTAACAGGATAAATTAAGTATTTGCAAAATTTATGGGTCTAGGTAAATAAATATCACTTTTCTGAAAACAATCAAAGTGGATTTATAGCATTTTGGAAAAGAGCTCTGACCCCCCCCACCCCCCCCCCCCCCCCCCCCACCCCCACCACCCCACCACCCCACCACCACCACCATTTGTCCTAAAAGAAACCTACCAAAATGCTCAAAGCGTAACGTTTGTGACCTGTGTGTGTCCCGAGGTGTAAGAGTGAAGCCCTGAACGTACTGAATCTCCTCACAACCTACCACAAGAAACAAATAGTTGAGTTTCTGTCGTATCACGAGTGTGATGCTCCGTTACACCAGGCACCCGACCTGGACTGTCTGGTGAAGCTTCAGGCTCAGAACATCCGACAGCGTCACGTAATATATCTCACAGGTAACTTTATTATCTTATACAGTTATTATTGTTAGAACTGTTTGTTAAAGAGAGTTACTTTATTTTGTAATATTGGTACATTGAAGGCTTTTTAATACTGATTACCTACATTTATGCTGCCAAGTTTTTTTTTTTGTTTGTTTGTTTGTTTTTTTAATATCCCCCGCTGGCTGAAAGGCCCGAAGGGGGATTATGTCGTGGCGACGTCCATCCATCTCGGGAAGGGCGCTCAGCTTCTGAAATCAAAAATCGTGAGAGGAGTTGGAGGAATTTCACGAAACTTGGCAGGATTCTTTGTTATATGTCGGTAGTACGTATATTGCAATTTCGTTAAATTCAGTCACATTTTACCAGTTACAGCCCTTGATTAACAAAACTATACTTTGACAATTTCATGAGTTTTTTTTTTTCTTTTCTTTTCTTCTGAAATCAACTCCTCTCAGTTTTTGGAGGAATTTCACGAAACTTGACCAAAAAGGCATCGTTATGTCGATAGTACACATATTGGTGTTTTTGTTCAATTTGTTCGCATTTTACCAGAGTTACAGCCCGTGATTAACAACCTTGTACTTTCACAATTTCATGAAGGTGTTCTTGCCTTCTGACATCAACTCCTCTCACAAGGCAAAAGGCCTTGTTATATTGACGGTAGTACGCAGATTGCGATTTAATTTTGTTTGTGAAAATTTTCCCAAATTTTTGACCCTCGATTAAATCACTTGTACAACCCCGATTCCAAAAAAGTTGGGACAAAGTACAAATTGTAAATAAAAATGGAATTTAGTAATTTACAAATCTCAAAAACTGATCTTGTATTCACAATAGAACATAGACAACATATCAAATGTCGAAAGTGAGACATTTTGAAATTTCATGCCAAATATTGGCTCATTTGAAATTTCCTGACAGCAACACATCTCAAAAAAGTTGGGACAGGGGCAATAAGAGGCTGGAAAAGTTAAAGGTACAAAAAAGGAACAGCTGGAGGACCAAATTGCAACTCATTAGGTCAATTGGCAATAGGTCATTAACATGACTGGGTATAAAAAGAGCATCTTGGAATGGCAGCGGCTCTCAGAAGTAAAAATGGGAAGAGGATCACCAATCCCCCTAATTCTGCGCCGACAAATAGTGGAGCAATATCAGAAAGGAGTTCGACAGTGTAAAATTGCAAAGAGTTTGAACATATCATCATCTACAGTGCATAATATCATCAAAAGATTCAGAGAATCTGGAAGAATCTCTGTGCGTAAGGGTCAAGGCCGGAAAACCATACTGGGTGCCCGTGATCTTCGGGCCCTTAGACAGCACTGCATCACATACAGGCATGCTTCTGTATTGGAAATCACAAAATGGGCTCAGGAATATTTCCAGAGAACATTATCTGTGAACACAATTCACCGTGCCATCCGCCGCTGCCAGCTAAAACTCTATAGTTCAAAGAAGAAGCCGTATCTAAACATGATCCAGAAGCGCAGACGTCTTCCCTGGGCCAAGGCTCATTTAAAATGGACTGTGGCAAAGTGGAAAACTGTTCTGTGGTCAGACGAATCAAAATTTGAAGTTCTTTATGGAAATCGGGGACACCGTGTCATTCGGACTAAAGAGGAGAAGGACGGCCCAAGTTGTTATCAGCACTCAGTTCAGAAGCCTGCATCTCTGATGGTATGGGGTTGCATTAGTGTGTGTGGCATGGGCAGCTTACACATCTGGAAAGACACCATCAATGCTGAAAGGTATATCCAGGTTCTAGAACAACATATACTCCCATCCAGACGATGTCTCTTTCAGGGAAGACCTTGCATTTTCCAACATGACAATGCCAAACCACATACTGCATCAATTACAGCATCATGGCTGCGTAGAAGAAGGGTCCGGGTACTGAACTGGCCAGCCTGCAGTCCAGATCTTTCACCCATAGAAAACATTTGGCGCATCATAAAACAGAAGATATGACAAAAAAGTCCTAAGACAGTTGAGCAACTAGAATCCTACATTAGACAAGAATGGGTTAACATTCCTATCCCTAAACTTGAGCAACTTGTCTCCTCAGTCCCCAGACGTTTACAGACTGTTGTAAAGAGAAAAGGGGATGTCTCACAGTGGGAAACATGGCCTTGTCCCAACTTTTTTGAGATGTGTTGTTGTCATGAAATTTAAAATCACCTAATTTTTCTCTTTAAATGATACATTTTCTCAGTTTAAACATTTGATATGTCATCTATGTTCTATTCTGAATAAAATATGGAATTTTGAAACTTCCACATCATTGCATTCCGTTTTTATTTACAATTTGTACTTTGTCCCAACTTTTTTGGAATCGGGGTTGTACTTTGACAATTTCATGAGTTCTTCTGAAATCAACTCCTCTCACAATTTACGGAGGAATTTCACCAAACTCGACAGGATTCTTTGTTATATGTCAGCAATACGCATTATTGCAGTTTCGTTCAATTCCGTCGCATTTTACTAGAGTTATGGCACAGTTGCCAGCGGGGGGAGATTGTGCTCTGAGAGCACTCTTGTTTGTGTGCAATATTGAGTATAATTCTTGTGCTTCATTTTGTTGAACAGAGCGTCGCTTTGAGATGTTTCCGCATTATTCTAACAGCGGCATCGTTATTGCAAACATCGACGATATCCTGTATAGTATGGCCAGTCTGATTGGTGAAGCAGGTGACAAACCAACATCCTCGGATCTGCATTCCTGTACCACATCCCCGATACGTAAGTAAACAGAAACGCAGTGAAGAAAGTGTCCTATTGGTGAAGGATTAAAATTTCCTCAAGTTGGTATTTCATGTTCTCTCTCTTTTAATAAACCTTAATCTTAAATGTGTAATGTTGCTTGTGACTTTAGTGAGGGAAGAGGACCTGGGACTAAACTCTGAAATTCACACCATAGACAAGACGTCTGTCCATGATGAAACACCCTCAGCCTGTACAGACCCATATCCTTGTCCTCTAACTGATCCCGACCCGGACATATCTGACCATGCAGTAAGAGACAAAACGATGCTAGTTACTTTACCCTCACCCACCTCTGGGATACCGAGGGAATTAGATTTTGAAGCTCTGAGAGACGTAATTTCCCATTTCAGAAATGCCCGCATGCAAGCAAGTTCCCAGACAGGCCAGGCATCACCAGCATCTTTCAGTAACAATGCTCCTCAAAGCTTCCTTGGACACAGCGATGGGCCTTCGTCTGTTCCTCAGGGCTCGTCCGACAATGACGGTCTTTCAAATCAGTCTGCTTCCTCATTTCAAGCTTCTCAAGGGGCTGCTGCCTCCCAGGCTTTGAGTCAAATGGAGCAAATTCATCCAGAAGCTGCGTCCGCTTCAGAACATGTTGTCATGTCCCAGGCTCAGGACCAGGCTGGCTCTGGAACGCAAGATGGCATGGCTGAGGCAGCTTCTGGAGTCCTGGAGACCACATGTAGTGACTTAGAACCTACCTGGAATCGCACAACTGACACGGACATCGCTGCTGAACCCCAAATAAATCCAAACATTAGTGGTACTGAGAGCGGCTTAAATCGGGAGGCATCAGAACAGGGGACTACAAAAAACCTCGTGCCTGCTATGAGCTCATCTAACGCCAAGTCTGCGGATAATACCGTGACTAGCAGGAACTACAGCAGCCGAGGTGGTGCACGTCCAGTGCCTGGACGTTCACCTTACGGGATAAGTACTTTAGTCGCAATGGACCGGATGCTGCAGAGTGGCAGTTTGTGGCCTGCTGCTCAAGCTTCTCCGAACAGCACTATGGGACTCGGATCCCAGCTTCTAAACAGCTCAGTGGCCAACACATTCACACGTTCAGGCTTAAGAAGCCTTTTACCGAGCAGCAGCATGGCCTGGAACAATTTTGCACAAGGTACTGCGACAAACATGTGGGGAATTCAGCCTGGTGTAGGACTAGGACAAGTTCACCGGGCACCGTTTATCCAGAGCTACGCCTGGCACGGGAATCCTTCATTCCATGGCAGTGGACATCCTCCCCCGAGAGGGGGTTATGGAGGCTGGTGAGCCAGTGCGGTCTATAAATAATTACATTTTGAAACTTTTTTTTTTTCCTTTTTTTTTTTTTAAATACTTTCTCTGACTAAAAAAAGTGAAATCACATTCACTACTGGATGTGCAAGTCCTTGTATCATTTCACATTTTGTACAGACCCCTATATTTGTATTTAAACATTTTGTTGAATTGTCTGGTTTATGTTTCTTTTTGGAAAACACTACAGGCAATTACAGCCTTGCTTTTAATGTTAACCTTTTTTAATATACAAAAGTTCATTAAATAAATTGTTGTAGCAGCTGATTAGTAACAATGGTGCTGGCTTCCTAGTTTGGGTTACTGTGGGTGTGGAATTTAAAATGTTCTGTGTGGGTTTCCTTCATCAGTCATCCCAAAAAATATGGCACTTAGTTGAACGAATGGCTGTCTTAGGATTAAAGATTAACAGAACCCAAAAATAAATTTGCCTGTACATGACTCACTGAGACGAGGGGGATTTAGTGAATCCATCACTTCTAAATTGTTCTAAACAACCCTGAAGATGCCAGAGTGTAAAAATTTAAAATGATTGATCGTAATCACATCACTAATCACGGGCGGTACGGTGCTGTAGTGGTCAGCACTGTCGCCTCACAGCAAGAAGGTTCTGGGTTCGAGCCCAGCAGCCGGCGAGGGCCTTTCTGTGTGGAGTTTGCATGTTCTCCCTGTGTCCGCGTGGGTTTCCTCCGGGTGCTCCGGTTTCCCCCACAGTCCAAAGACATGCAGGTTAGGTTAACTGGTGACTCTAAATTGACCGTAGGTGTGAATGGTTGGTTGTCTCTTTGTGTCAGCTCTGTGATTATGATCTGGCAACTTGTCCAGGGTGTACCCCACCTCTGCACAGGATAAGCGGTTATGGATAATGGCAGGCTGGCTCGGTGTTACTAAGGTAAACAGACTACTAGTGCGCTGGTAACATCACAGACGGATATCTGGTTTCAACACAAATGGCTGCACCTAGGTAAGCCTATTTTTAGCATTTTTTTTTTTTTAAATAACAATCAGGACACTTGCTATGATCAGCAGACGCTATTGGGTTTTGTTTGGCTTTAAAGTGTCCCTAGGCATGAATGAATGCATGCATTCCTACCTTGCACCATGGTTTCCCTGAGCTAGAAAGAGCTGGAACTGGTTCTATACTTGCGAAAGGCTGCAGTTGGTAGTTTTAAGTTAGTGTATTTTTAATAAACTACGACTTGTAATTGATTAACAGACTTTCGGTATATTTTGCTGCAAAATATTCATGAAAATGTACAAGCACCCTTTATTATCTGTAGTTATGGTGATGAGAAATGTGTCCTTAGATGAGTTTGTTAAATAAATGTCAGCAGATAGCCTGGCAAGCCAGACTAAATGTGAATATTTAGTCTGGTCTCGGTCGTAGACATTTCCGACGGGTGTGGGTAGGAACAACCCGCTGTCTTTCAAACTGTCTCTGTGCGTATAGGCCAACGCTCTGACCAGTCAGCGCAACTGTGATGTAGTCAGAGCAACAGAAAGCAGTGGGGGAGGCCTTGAAATAAATAATTTTTCAAAATGCATATTAATTAATAAACAGGTTCTAGATATTAAGAAGTTTGGAGATAATGACCACAAGTTTGGAGTCTGTACCACATACTTAACATACACTTTTTTTTTTTCCAAGTGTTTTTCAAGGGTTTGCTTAAACTGTTTTTGAGAGTTTTTATTTAGTGGTGTTTGGTGAAATAATTTCCCTTAAATTTAAAATAACAGGAAAATAAGAAACAATCAAAAAGTAATGTTTCAAAGCTGTTTATTAATTCTTCGTACTGCACAAACTAGCCCCATCCTTTTGGCTACGAGCGGAGCCAGCTGGTAGATCAGACTTTTGCCATAGCCGGTCGGCAAAACAGCGAAAACGTCCTTCTTGAAAAGGAATGAGCGGAGAGCCTCTTCCTGCTCATGTTTCAACGAAAACTCCAAGTCTAATTCTTCTAAAACTGATTCCAAAGGCGGAGTCAAACTAGCGGTAGCCATCTTTCCTGTTGTGCTTTCTCCAGCGTCGCGCAGCTTTGTCGTCACTCCTGCAAAAGCCCGCCCAAAGAATCCAAACAAAAACCTTGTGTTGTGATTGGCGGGCACGATTTGATGCCCGGAGTGTTTTGTTGATATGGTGCGAGGCTAGACCCACTCGTAGGCAAAAGTATTTTTGGCCGCTAGGCGGGTGGGTCTAGTTTACTAGGCTAGTCAGCAGATGGTTTTTCCACCAAGTCAGTTTGACGGCTGATTGATGAGGAGTTGGTGCCTCATATCAGACCAGTTTTTGGCCAGGCAAACTGGTGCAAGAGCAGCGCCAACACTTTGCTGAACTTGAACCAAGAACCGGTTATGTCTGGGGTTTATTGTTGGTCAGTTTTCATAACCAACAAAACCTGGCCATGATTTAAAAAAAAAAAAAAATAGTAGTTAGTGCAGCGTCTAGTCTGTCTTATCCAGGAGTCCACTCTTCTTCTTGTGCTTGGTGCTAGCATTATTGGGAACGTGGAGAAATATAGACGTGGCTCTCTAGTTCATCAAAAAGCAACCCAACTCTGAACCAGCACCAGCCCAGATCCAGCATCTAGTTCATGTAGGTGGAAAGGAGGTATTTAGTCCCCACAAAAAGAGCTAGAAGTCCTGTGGTCGCTATTTAATCATCGTTGGTTACTGGTAGCTAAAGACCAAGGTGCTTTGCAGTAAAATCATTAGTGATGAAACACTGTTTTAAAGCCAGACAGCCTTTTGATTTCATAAAGTCAGTCAGTGTGATGTGTTTTTCTGTAATATCTCAAAAATGGCCATTCGGTGGCTGGGAAGTTATTTAATTTGAGTAGCTTCCCTAGCAAATAATGTGCATGAAATCGCTCGCTTAATGCAGTCAAGCAGCCAGAAGTCGTCCATGTGCACATGTACAGGTTTACCTTTGACTGTGCACCAACACAGTTACACTTGTGTTCAAAATAATAGCAGTCCAACACGACTAACCAGCTCAATCACTGTTTTTGGTGGAAATTATATTACTACATGGCAAATAATTTACCAGTAGGTGTAGTAGAGTCATAGAAAACCAGCAGACCCAACATTCATGATATGCATGCTCCTGAGTCTGTGTAATCGAATAATTAAGTGAAAGGGACGTGTTCAAAATAATAGCAGTGTGGAGTTTAATTAGTGAGATCATTCATTCTGTGAAAAAACAGATGTCAGTCAGGTGGCCCTAATTTAAGGATGAAGCCAGCACATGTTGTTCATCCATTTCTCTCTGAAAACCTGAGAAACATGGGTCGTTCCAGACATTGTTCAGAAGAACAGCGTGCTTTGATTAAAACGTTGATTGGAGAGGTAAAACGTATACTGTAAAGAAGTGCAGAAAATGATGGGCTGCTCGGCTAAAATGATCTCCAGTGCTTTAAAATGGACAGCAAAGCCAGAGAGACGTGGAAGAAAACAGAAGACTACCATTCGAATGGATCGAAGAATAGCCAGAATGGCAAAGACTCAGCCAATGATCAGCTCCAGGGTGATCAAAGACCGTCTGAAGTTACCTGTGAGTACTGGGACAATTAGAAGATGCCTGTGTGAAGCTAATCTATCGGCAAGAAGCTCCCGCAAAGTTCCACTGTTTTTAAAAAAAAAAAAAAGACGTGCTGAAGAGGATACAATTTGCCAAAGAACACATCGACTGGCCTAAAGAGAAATGGAAAAACATTTTGTGGACTGATGGAAGTAAAATTGTTCTTTTTGGGTCCAAGGGCCGCAGACAGTTTTTCAGACGACCCCCAAACACTGAATTCAAGCCACAGTACACTCTGAAGACAGTGAAGCATGGTGGTGCAAGCATCATGATATGGGGATGTTTCTCTTACTATGATGTTGGGCCCATTTATCGCATACCAGGGATCATGGATCAGTTTGCATATATCAAAATACTTGGTCATGTTGCCTTATGCTGAAGAGGAAATGCCCTTGAAATGGGTGTTTCAACAAGACAACGACCCCAAACACACCAGTAAGCGAGCAGCATCAGGGTTCAAGACCAACAAAATGAAAGTTATGGAGTGGCCAGCCCAATCCCCGGACCTTAATCCGATAGAAAACTTGTGGGGTGACATCAAAAACGCTGTTTCTGAGGCAAAACCAAGAAATGCAGAGGAATTGTGGAATGTCGTCAAATCATCCTGGGCTGGAATACCTGTTCACAGGTGCCAGAAGTTCTCAGAAACCGTGGTTATACAACTAAATATTAGTTTAGTGATTCACAGGAATACTAAATCCTTAAGATTTTTTTCAGTTTATACAGTAAATATTTGGAGTTTGTAATGAAAAATGCAGACACTATTTTTTTGAACAGCCCAATGTTCATTTTTCTTCATTTTCTGTAAAGTAATTAAAATATTGATACATTTTTCATGTTTTGATGTAGAATATAATGTGCATCAGTGACGGCTGCTGGTTTTTAAAACAGGGGAAGCCCATTTTACACATTCATCGTAAAACCTGTAGGCCGGATATCAAAGCATAGAAAGGTGTGCCCCATTAGCATAGTGAACTAGACAACCCTACCTAGTGGCAGAAAGTATTTTTGCTTGTACATTTCATGTTATAGTCTGGCTTGCCAGGCTAGTGCCTCATCAAAAATATCAAACATCCAAAAATCACTGGCTATTCAACGAAGAGCCTTGAACATCATACCCTGATATGCAACACAGAGTCTTTAACACAACACCCAGCTGTGCAACACATCCTTGAACATCTTCTGCAACACAGTCTGGAAATTCATAACCAGGTAGGCTATGCAACACACAGAACCTTGAATATCATACCCAGGTATAACCTATAACACAGAGCCCACCATTCTCTTAACATTACTGAACAATATACACACTTCAGATTCATGAACATGAACACTATTTATACACACATTCTGCCCTCCGCTCCTTTTCCAGAAAATGGTCTGTGACCCTGTCATACCAGCTGGTTGTGCTTTCCAGAGACTTCACCAATTTCTGTTAGCAGCTAGCACTGCAGATCCCAATAAGGCTCAAGCTAGCCTACAACCAGATTGAACTACAAATGAAATAAACGAGTGAATTCACGAATGATCAAACTGATAGAATGGATGAAAGTTAACGGAGCACAACGAGTAATCTTTACATTTATTTACAGAGTAATGTACAGAGACATCAATGAGAAGAACCGTTTTTATATGAAAAGAAATTCGGACAGCACTTTGGCACACGACTACACTTTCTCGACATCCGCTAGGGACTGACTGATCGTGTTCCTCGCCGAAGTACCGCCCTCCTCATGTCTTTCAAACACCACCTCCAATAATCCTTTATCAGCCCGGCTTCTTGTCCCTCCCACTGTCTCGTTTAGTCCCAGAGAAGCCCGGCTTCCCTGGAAGTGACGATTTTGTTGATTTTAACCAATAACAACTAGCCGAAATTGGCTGTTCAGAGCCGTCTCGTAGACTGCAACGGATACCCGGCTGCCAGTCAGTGTTGCCAGATACTGCTGACGTTTTCCATCCCAAAATGCACTTAAAACCGCCCAATCTGGTAACACTGCTGCCAGTCCATAGAGCCCATTGAAATAAAGGTTACAGCCTGGCAGCAAAGGTGATTCTCGTAGCGAACTGCAAGTTCGTCAGACATCACTCAAGTTACAGGATAGTTATGAACATAAATACAATCTTGGGCATATATTATGCAAGTTATTGTTTTAATGAGAATTCAACAGTTTTCAACAGCCGCAGTTTGGGGAGAGAATTTTAGGGGAAGCTCGGCTTCCCTTGTTGTCTCTGAGAAATCGCCCCTGATGTGCATTGTTCCCAATGCATGGAAATAAAAACTATTATAAGGATTTTGAGCTTTACTCACATTTTTAAACACACTGCCATTATTTTGAACACAACTGTACATCGTTCTGTCGCTAAACGAACAGCTGATCACACAGAGGTGCTCGCTGACTGCTGATATTTATTAGTTTGGTCCTGCGTTTCCTTTCCTTCTTGCTTTCCGTTACTGTAGTCGGTATTTCCCGTTTCATTCGCACGCTCGCGTCCTCCGTTTTTCTCTCCTGTTTCAAATTTGTATTGTGCGAACGGGGAAAGCCCACCACGTGATGCATGTAGTATCTTGAATTGGGTCACGGTGAAGCAGGAAAAAAAAATAGTGGAGAATTTAAGGCCATGTGGCCTTAAATTCATGTGTTCTATTTAAAAATCCTAACAAAATTGGAAGTCTGATTCGAATGCGGTCCACTAAACAAAACTAACTGGGTGTCAGGGAAAATTCTTTTTATGAAAGGCTGAATTTAAAAGGTTGAGAAAACTACCCTGTGCTATTATGCTCCAAGCAACACACACACACTTTCCCAAAGTTAAAAATACTTTAATTCACATCAAGTTTGAAATGCAATTCAAGTCAATTAACCCAATAAATACCTTTAACGACTAAAATTAACCACATCATTAAGAGTACATTTACCTTTAGAAACTCCATAAATACTGTAATGAAAACCACATATGTCAGCTGCAGTAGTATGCAAACTGCAATCGTGTGTGTTTTCACTGTGGACAGTAAAGTGCTGGTGTCTCTTATACTCTCGATGGAAATCTGTGGTTTTCCTACAGGGACTAGAAAGCTGGTGATGGAGTTCTGCTTTGTCCCTGCAGTAAAGAGCTCAGGCTGGTATCTAGTTCTCTCTGTTTCTGTAGCAGGCTCTGGAAATACAGACAGGTCATGTAAGCGTCGCCAGAACAGAAGCGATATGCAAATAATGGTGTGCACCAGGACTTTGTGTGATACCTGTCTGAGATCAGATAAGCCTTTGAGTATAGCCTGCTGTCTCTCCGTGCTCTTGAGCAGACCAGGGTGTAGGAGGGGATCCTGCGGCACCACAGGGGTGTGCTGTCTGCTGCTGAAGTCTATGTAGCACAGATATATTTAAGTAAACGTGATGTGATGTACGCTGTCTGGCCCAAAAAAGAAAAGCGCGGTACACTAATTTAATTGAACAGTCTTTAGCTTTGATTATGGTGCACATTCACCATGGCCTTGTTTCAACAACCTTGCGCAACATAACACTTAGGGTGTATTCAGACCAGGATAGTTCGATAGTTCACTTGCTTTGGTCCGAACCAAATGTTTTTTGTTTTGTTTTTTTTCATTTTGGTGCGGTTCGCTTTCACACTCTACATTTTAGTAAGCGGACCAAAATCTGTCAACAAAGCCACGCGCCCTGAGGTCGTTCAGCTATTGGTCAGAGACAACACGCGCACAAAGCGTTAAGTTCAAAAGTAGTCATGGAGGCTTTCCGTGCTGTTATTCTTTTTAATGTCATCAAAGCTATGTTTTTTCCAGTTTTTACTGTTTTCACAATTGTGCGATTACTATGCTGTTGTACAAGTAATTTATCAACGACGACGACAAAGGGCGAGGCGGCTACGGAGGATAGCGCTGATGAGCGCACATGTTGTGACAGTTCTGGCTCTTCCCGCAAGACGGAGGAGGTATGTGTCGGGATATTCGCCTTATCCATCGTAATAGATGAATTTCTTTTTTGCGTCGCTAGTACCGCCACTTTTTGAAAGAATGTCCCTGATTTTAATGTAGGTCTGACGGAGTTTCTTCACTTTTAGCCGACATTGTTCTGGGGAGCGCGTGAACCCCTTCTCCATTTTCTCACTGAATACAGCAAACACGTTGGCATTTTTGTGTGTTCTCTCCAAAAGCTCAGATATGTGGACATCTGCCCATATATCCACAAGGGTACGCGTTTCTTCCTCGGCCCACGTTTGCCCCCTACTCATTTTTTGTACTCTGTAGTCTGGCCTATCACTGGTCTGAATGACTGAACGACTGTTGTAAGGTTCCCTTGACAACCGAAACAGTGTTTGCACTTTGCGGTGGAGTGTCAAGACTCTGTTTCCCATAATGCTCGACAAACGACGGAAGCTCCCGAGGTACAAAAAAGCAAAACTGTCAGATTAGGTCCGGTCTGCTTTCACACCTCCAAAAGGTCCGGACCGAGTCCGACCTTGCAGCTCGGTCCGCTTGTTTGGTCCGGACCAGAGTTCGGTGGTTTGTATTCAGACCAACCCAAAAGGTCCGGACCAAGGGAAATTTGGGTCGTTTGGTCCGGACCAAACAACGTAGGTGTGAATACGCCCTTAGTTCCGTTCCAGATTTGCATTAATTTTTCACCAAGATCTTGTCTTGACAATGGGAGAGTTGAACCTCTCAAGTTTTCTCCAGCATATCGCAAAGGCTTTCAGTGGGGGGGAGGTCAGGACTATGGCCAATTCATGTGTGAAAATGTTTCTTGAGCCCTAATTTTATGCCCATTCCATCAGGGAAGGGGAGAGCCACTGATGGTCATTCAGTATGCTCAAGCAGACTTCATTTTCTTGCCACATAACATGGCCGAGCCTCGACCTGACCAAGTGAAGCAATCCCAGATCGTAACGCTGCCTCCCGAGGCTTGTACAATAACCACTACGTATGATTCACTTCCTTTCTTACCCTGACGCATGGATCACTGGAATAGGTTTAAATCTGGACTTGGACCACGTGACCTTTTCATCGGTCCAGCGTCCAATCTTTATGCTCCCTAGCAAACCGAAGCCTTTTCTTCTGGCCACACAGTAACATCCTTTCTGTGACCACGGGAAATGTCTTCTGTCAGGGTTGCTTGAGAAATGAGAAGCTACTCACTGCATCAGTTAAGGTTAAAAGAATTGCTGCCAGCTGAAATACAGGGGGCTGCAAAAGTAGGTATACGATAATGAAGCACAAAACGTTAGTATTAAATGAAACCTAGCACCACTATTGTAATACTGGAATAATCCTTACTGTATACCTACCTTGCAGCCCCCTGTCTATGAAATCACTTGAGTAATGATTCAAAGAAAAGGCTCTCAAGTGTTTGCTTATTTAATGGCGAGGTTTTTTGGCCAGGTAGTGTATACCACAGTGGTGTTGAGATTTCAAACCTAGTTGATTAGTTGTATAGGATGTACAAAAGCAGCTCTGATAGTCCTTCTGGTTGGAAAATGCAAATTAATTAAGGGTTATGCGTTATATTAATAGGACCATTATTGTTTCAACATGTCAAACGCACGTTCAATCTTTATTGAGCATGTTTAGAAGGAGTGGCCATTTTGTAAGAAGAACTCGAGGTAAAGCTGGTTTCTCTGTTACAGGACAGGCTCCATTTTTATTGTCTTAAAGAAAGGAAAAAGAGCCGGGTGAGGGAATAACTATTTATAGCCGCTATAGTCTCATTGATGAGAAGAACTAACTTGTCTCATAAAATGCAAATCATTGTTGTATAGACCCTTTTCAGTCACGTGACCTTCGTAAACGCGACCGCCATTTTGGACATGTAGTGGACTTCGGCTCGAATCAGTTTGAATGCGAGGAAGGCGACAAATGAAAAACATAAAAGAAAAAGGAGCGAGATGCAGAAAACACCTTCACTATCCAGTGACGTAGGGCATTTAC
The DNA here is from genome assembly GCF_027579695.1 of Neoarius graeffei. Taxonomy (NCBI): domain Eukaryota; kingdom Metazoa; phylum Chordata; class Actinopteri; order Siluriformes; family Ariidae; genus Neoarius; species Neoarius graeffei. The sequence continues at coordinate 12,936,631 of NC_083594.1, forward strand.
AGGGCGAGCAGAGGGAGAGGTATTTGCAAAAATTGAGGTTAGCAGGCTTAGAGAACGACGTTTACCTGCTTCCACCAGGATTGTTCACTGACGTACGGAAGTACACGAAGCCCTCGTCTTTACCTGACTTCGGCCCACATGATCTGTATACCCATGTCGTTAAAAACCCATCGCCATACACGCCAACGTCCGAGGTTCCGGAGCGCGCTCCGGCTTGCTCCAGGAGTGCTCCGGCCAAGGTTCCGGAGCGCGCTCCGGCTTTACTAGTTTACTGTAATTATGATCCGGCAGCTATTTACACCGGATCCAGTGTAAATAGCTGCTGGAGCCAACATCCGAGAATTAAGCAGCGCGCTCTGGCTTGCTCGCCCTCAAATTAAGCAGCGTGCTCCGGCTTGCTCCGGAGCAAGCCGCTTAATTTGAGGGCGAGCAAGCCGGAGCGAGCTCCGGAACCTCGGCCGGAGCACTCCGGGAGCAAGCCGGAGCGCGCTGCTTAATTCTCGGACGTTGGCTCCGGCAGCTATTTATACTGGATCCGGTGTAAATAGCTGCCGGATCATAATTACAGTAAACTAGTAAATCCAGTAAAGGAAAAACTTGAGACTGAAAGGTTTTAGCAGTCATCCAAATGACTGAACGTAAACATTGCTACAGTAACATACCAGCTATGATGTTGACATTAGCTAGTCAACAATAGCTACTACAGAAGAACAAAAAGGTTACAATGGGTTATTTTAGCCTATTTGGTTACACACTCGCCGCCACAGAATGTTAACAGCAATGTAATGCCTTTTCTGGCTAATTTTATTCGTCTTACCTCCAACAAAGTGGTCACTACACAAGCGTTGGTATGCCGAGGGCTGCCAATCTTTCCTGTTAATGGCCGCTATCCATCTTCTCCGTCGGGATCCGATAAAATGATAACCCTTGCCTTGTTTGTTGATGGTTACTACATCCAGGTGCACAACAATATAGTGGCATGATGGAAGTCTTGCTGAAAATAAACACTTTCGTTGCTGCCGTTCCTCAATGCTGGCTGTGGTAAACTACTGGTAGTACACGTCCAAAATGGCGGCCGCATTTGTCGTGACGTCACGTGAAAAGGGTCCATAAGAGTAAAGCATGCTGTTCTAGCAAATTTATCAACTTCAGGGAGGTAATAACAACTCAGCTTCACATCAGGATGCAAAACACCGCCCCACCCCATTACTGATCTGTTTCTCCAACAGCATGCCTCTGACATAGATGAAAGTCTTCCGGATTTATCCGGATATTTGACGAAAATCTCCGGTTTTCCTAATGGAGAAATTTATTTTTTGGATTTTTTGCGTTCCTAGACGCAGCGTAATATTTCGCGTTGTCCTTGCATGGGCGCAATCCTTAAATAGCCCAAACATAGTTCATTGATTAAAAAGACAGGTGTTCTTTTGTTAACGGTGCGTGTGCCAGAGCTCGTTAGGCACGCACACCCAAGACGCGCCTTCAGGTGCACAGGACTGACGCCGTTCTGCGCAAACACAATCGCACTAGAAAGCCTGTTCAAGCTGCCAGTGTAGCTGCAGTCTTTTTAGTTGCGAATTACAAGTATTTCCTCTCGTTAATAACTCGCCATGTCAAAACAAGCGAAACTTTCCTCCTCCTTTCGACGTGAAGAGAAGCTAGCTTTTTTTTTTTTTTTTTTCACCAAAGTCGCATTTTGTTAGCCTGGGCCCGCCCATCCTAAGCGTGACGCAACATGAGGGCCTGTTGCGAGTCTGGCCAGGCAAGCTATCTACAGCTCTTCCAAGCTCCCGAAAAATCGGGAACCAATCAACTTTGGGCATCTCCAACGGCCCTGGGTAGAGGCGTGTTCAAGGCACTGACGTAGTAGAACTGCGACCGGAAGCCATAGATTGTTTACAGAATCTATGCCGGAAGCGCTTCATTCACTAGAAACATTACGAACATGGAGCAAGTTCTCATTGAAAACGGAGCAAAGAGCAGCCCTGGAGGTATTTATTGAAAGGAAGGACGTTTTCGCCTTGCTCCCGAACGGCTCCGGTAAGAGTTTAATCTACCAGTTAGCCCCGTCGCGTCGCATACGTCAGAGGAAAGAGTGATGTGATTGGTTTAAGCTTCGTCACAGCCTTTTCTGGCTTCGACCAGTAGCAAACTGAGGCATTTCAGGGAGGCGGGTCAACCACGCACTTTGGGAAACGGTTGGGCTTAATATCTTGGCCAGACCAAATGCTCGGCGAGCTTTGAAGTCGCGTTAGCCAGGCTAGCATTTTGTGGCTTCGAAGCTAAGTTTTAGTGCTGTTTCTAGAACACATCATCAAGAAAATGTGGAAGAAACAGCAATAATGGAAGAGCCGGTTTCTAAACTGCCTAAAACTAGCAATGGTAATTATTTTTTATTACATAATGCAGTCAAGCTGCCAGTCAGTGTGTGACACACACACCTTGAAAAATCCTAGCTACGCTCCTGATTTACATGAGAAATTTGGTATTCATTGGTGTGTTGAAATTTACAGACAATACGAACTAATGTAAACAATTGGCTTCATCTCACATTGAAACCTGAAAGCTTTAGAAACTCTAACAGACCTTTACTTTTTAACAGTACTGTTTTGGGATTTTGCTGAGTTTACCTTCAACTGTCTGATTTTTTCCAAACTGTGTAGCCAGGAAAATCACTCATTAACTAGGGGAATTAAAGTTGATATTTTTGACATTAAAGGAACAGTCCACCGTACTTCCATAATGAAATATGCTCTTATCTGAATTGAGACGAGCTGCTCCGTACCTCTCCGAGCTTTGCGCGACCTCCCAGTCAGTCAGAGGTGCTGTCACTCCTGTTAGCAATGTAGCTAGGCTCAGCATGGCCAATGGTATTTTTTGGGGCTGTAGTTAGATGTGACCAAACTCTTCCACGTTTTTCCTGTTTACATAGGTTTATATGACCAGTGACATGAAACAAGTTTAAAAAATTGAAACGTAGCGATTTTCTATGCTATGGAAAGTCCGCACTATAATGACAGGCGTACTAACACCTTCTGCGCGCTTCGGCAGCGCATTGATATCTGAGCTCCGTGTCGAAACGCGCAGAAGGTGTTAGTACGCCTGTCATTATAGTGCGGACTTTCCATAGCATAGAAAATCGCTACGTTTCAATTTGTGTAACTGAACTTGTTTCATGTCACTGGTCATATAAACCTATGTAAACAGGAAAAACGCGGAAGAGTTTGGTCGCATCTAACTACAGCCCCAAAAAATACCATTGGCCATGCTGAGCCTAGCTACATTGCTAACAGGAGTGACAGCGCGTCTGACTGACTGGGAGGTCGCGCAAAGCTCGGAGAGGTACGGAGCAGCTCGTCTCAATTCAGATAAGAGCATATTTCATTATGGAAGTACGGTGGACTGTTCCTTTAATGTACATGAAAGAAAAAGGCTCAAGTTATAACTTGTTTTAGTGAAAATAAGTACTAGAATGCAGGGTTTTGCGTGTTATGCTATTAAAGTTTTTTCAGGGGATGTTACCCCCCATCTTAGTTGGACTTTCAAAAGTTCAGGATTTTTTTTTTCTTTGCTCTACTTTCATCTCTACTCTGTTTCATTCCACACTTCCTACACATTTTATACCTGCACGTGTCTCCTGTGGTCCGTGGCGTGTGGTGGGTCTGGAGATCGGGGCGAGATGATCCAGGTGGTAAACTTCATCTGCGCACACGTTTGGGATGTAATCAGATGACGGAGGCCGGCCACAGCTCTCTGACTGTTCCTCTGGACAGGATGGAGCAAGACGCTGGAGTCTGTGTAGCACCGCAGGGACGGGCGGAGAGGGAACTCTGCTACAGACGATGCTGAAGTCGGGGATGGGGAAGGCCCGTATTACACGTTTAACGCACAACTGTATCTACTTATGGTCAAATTCAAGGTTTTGGAGAGAAATGCTTTGATTTTAAGGTTCCATGATTTTTAAATGAGTAATTATGAAACATGGCTCGGTAATATAACTGCGACTAGCTTTATAACTAAATTAATTAATGGGTCTGGAACAACGCCATTGTGCTGGTGAGTAAGTAAATCATCTCAACTTTTTGTGATCACTTACTTATGATTGGCAGATTGTACTCCTGGCGAATCCTCATCCTAAAACAAATATCAGACTTTAAAATTCCACACTTTCCTCTACATTATGATGATCACACTCAACTGCATGATGGCTATAAGGAGTTTCCTTACTTTCGGATGAGCGGAGTTCGAGTGCCTCTGAACGCGAGACGCGGTTCTAGAACGTGGAGTCGCTGCTTGCGGTGGCGTTCTGGGAAGCGTGTTCCTCTCCATCAGGTTCATGAGCTCCATCTGCCTGCGCATCCTGCTCTCCTGCCTGTGCCTCTGCAGGGCAGCAGGATAACGCTCAGACGCAGGAACAAACGCCTTCCTGGGCTTCTGTATGTTCCACTCTGGTTTCTGGAGTTGCGCATGGGTTCTGTCTGTTCGGGCGTGGGCTTCGTACGGATCTGCTCCTTCGACGGCCATGCGCACGTTCTCTTTTCCACTGTCCTTTTCAACCGGTCTGCCTTCACGTCTGGATCTTTTCATATTGGGAGGAGCCTTGGTCTTGAGGGGTGGGCTACCTGGATTTATTTCTGATTTCAAACAGAAGAAGTGTTCAACACGAACTGATGTTGAAAAATAACCAAAATTCTCTCACACTCCCCACAATGATGTTATTTGCCTCTATGATGTAAACAGCTTCATAAAATACCACAAGTATATATATATACACACACACACACACTAAGTAACTTTAAAAACGCACAATGGAATTCAACACGATATCACTTTAGATCCATGCATATATTTGAAATTTATGATATTGTATGTAATGCACACACATCTTGAAACATCGATAAAGGACATTTATTGTCAAACTCAAGAATTAATTCACAATAAAAAAATTCAAAGTGACAGTTGGTCCATGTTCAGACGGTCATGCTGGAGATTCTGGGTCTGTGTCGTCCAGGGGTCTCAGCAGCAGTGACTGAGGGGGTCAGGAATCTGTCACGGAGGTGAGCTAGCCTGATGTGCTGATCCTGAACTGGCGTCGTGACTCGAGGCTGACCAGGGCGTGGACAATCCCTGGTGCTCCCGGTCTGTCTGTAACGCTGACTCAAACGGGAAATGGTCGAATGATGAACACCGAAGTACCGGGCGTCCTCTGTCTGTGTACTTCTGGCACGCAACATCCCGATGGACGTTGATTTTGGCTTAGGCGTGGCATCTTCAATAATGACAATGTTCCCATCATTTCCCCCGGGTATTTATAGGCAAGATTGTGTGTGTACAGTGTATGCAAAATTTGTTTGAAAATTAAAGCCTGTCCATGTCATTGACTACCCGAGTCATATTGTACGTTATTGAGTACAACTCCCTTAAATTCTGATTTGAGCACAGATTTGGAACTTATTCGGGCGGAACGAAGTTATTTTTCCATTGTGATATATTTCTTTTCTTCTTGAGATAAACTCAGCACGAATTCAGCAAGTTTTATCAATGTGCGTTTTTAAAGTTACTAGTTTGTGTATATTTTTAACAATGTCTTCCAAATAGGCTTTAATATAGAATTCCTTCATCAAAATTTAGGACAAATTCTGGATAAAGAAAGCAGTTCAGCTTTCAAAATGGCTGCCATGACCCATAGCTCTGCAACATCCTGTTACATATAAAAGATAAGAGGATCCGATCATGTTTTCTCAGAGTTGCTACATGAGCTAGCCCTAAGGTTTTAATTATACCAATATCATTCTGGCACCAGTGCAAGGAAGCGAATATTGCCAAACTCTTGCTTTACATACGTGAAAGAAATTACCTGTCTGAACTGCAATGTCTTGCCTGGTTGTGTGAGGAGCCTCTGTTATGGTCTCCAGTGTAGCCAAACTCTCTGAACCTTGATCAGTCAAAACTGGAACAGTCGGACAAAACAGCTTGTGAGTATGGTAGCTGATTTTTAACCTTTGAGAAGACAATAATCAAATCAATCAATCCTTCTCTACCCTGTGAGGTGCCTTCAGGTCGCAACAGATTAGAAACATCATGGCCTTTCTTCACCAGGTTTTTAATTCTCTCTTGGCGTTTGTCTTTCTGTGCTTCCTCTGATGCCCTCTGCACTGTCAGATGCAGCTCCTCTGTTTTGCGTGACTGTAACTCCTGAAACACAATGAGCAGAAGGTCAACTTTCCCAGTCTGTTACCGTCACCAATAAAGTACTGAAATAAAATAATGCCAGGTCAGGAGATGATGATTGACATTTTAATTCTAAAATCCTAATATATGATCTCATCTCATTATCTCTAGACGCTTTATCCTGTTCTACAGGGTCGCAGGCAAGCTGGAGCCTATCCCAGCTGACTACGGGTGAAAGGCGGGGTACACCCTGGACAAGTCGCCAGGTCATCACAAGGCTGACACATAGACACAGACAACCATTCACACTCACATTCACACCTACGGTCAATTTAGAGTCACCAGTTAACCTAACCTGCATGTCTTTGGACTGTGGGGGAAACCGGAGCACCCGGAGGAAACCCACGGGGAGAACATGCAAACTCCACACAGAAAGGCCCTCGCCGGCCACGGGGCTCGAACCCGAACCTTCTTGCTGTGAGGTGGCAGCGCTAACCACTACACCACCGTGCCGCCCTTCCGGGAAAATGTCTTGCTCAAAAATGCCACTTGGTTTGATGTTTTCGAAAGCACTGAGATTCATACAGTGTCGGTTTTTAAGTGTATAAATACTTTTTAGGGACACTGTATATCATGTTTTTCTGCCAAATGTTCAATTTTGGTCACATCCAACTACAAAACACAATCGTAATTTCAGTTTCGATGACATCTGCAGGTTGTTCTCAGGAACGCATTATTCAGCGGAACCCTTAAAGTGCATATCACGGGTAAATTCAGGAGCAAGATCAATGTAATCCTCCTATTTTATATTAAACTTGGGTCAAATATCTGGTCACATCTTGCGCAATTTTTTTTTTTACCTTGCACGATACCAGAAAAATTCAGCTGAAATCAAGCCATTTGAGGCGACACCAATCTCGATGGGATTAGTACTCATCGTTTCCCCACATTGCGCTCAGGTGACAAGTCCATATTTCAATGCAAAATCGCTAGCTGCTAAACTTGGTCGACACTGAAACCGTGCAAGCTCGCGCAGATGGCCTTGTGCAAAATTACCCTTCTGGAGGAGTGTGTGAAGGGACATTCATATAATATATATTATATATAGTCCAGGATATGCACTTTCAGGATGAAACCTGACAACCATCTCGCCTCCCAAAATAGATCGGATTGTCTTTAACAGGGTACCGAAGATCTTGGGAGAGCAAATATTATTTAAAAAAAAAAAAAATCTATATTACATAGTACAAGTTTTACATATTTTCTTGTAGGGTGCTAATAATTCAAGGTGACCGCATTACTGTGGTCACCCAGCCTTTTCTGACTCACATAGTTCAGCAAAGAAATTAAAAAAGGGACCAATATTGAGCCAAGCAGGGCTTTTCTTCCCCAGTAAA